>NC_133781.1:2612085-2630071 GCF_003597395.2 Chelonoidis abingdonii | reverse complement strand
TTGCAAGTGCTTTGGAGGATAGGATTAAAATTCAAAATGAGCTGGACAAATGGGAGAAATGGTCTGAAGTAAATAGGATGAAATTCAATAAGGACAAATGCAAAGTACTCCACTTAGGAAGGAACAATCAGTTGCACACACACACAAAATGGGAAATTACTAGCAAGGAAGGACTACTGTGGATAGGGATCTAGGGGTCATAGTGGATCACAGGCTAAATGGGTCAACAGTGTAATGCTGCAAAGACAAAAAAAACAAACCAAAAAAACCCCTCATTCTGTGATGTATTAGCAGGAGTATTGTAAGCAAGACACAAGAAATAATTCTTCTGCTCTACTCCGCACTAATTAGGCCTCAAGAGGGGTATTGTGCCCAGCTCTGTGCACCACATTTCAGGAAAGATGTGGACAAATTGGAGAATGCTCAGAGAAGAGCAACAAAAATTAAAGTTTTAGAAAACATGACCTATGAGGGAAGATTGAAAATAAATAAATAAATTGGGTTTGTTTAGTCTGGAGAAGAGAAGTCTGAGGGGATATAACAGTTTTCAAGTACATAAAAGGGTGTTACTAAGAGGAGAGAGAAAAATTGTTCTCTCTGACCTCTGAGAATAGGACAAGAAGCAATGGGCTTAAATTGCAACAAGGGAGGTTTAGGTTGGACATTAGGAAAAACTTCTTAACTTTCAGGGTAGTTAACCACTGGAATAAATTGCCTAAGGTGGTTATGGACTCTCCATCATTGTCTAACCTGCTCTTAAAAATCTCCAGACACCTGTCAGGGATGGTCTAGATCAGATCAATCCATGAGCTGCATTCAGGTGAGGATCCACGGATAGTTCCCTCTAAGGTGCACACCTGGGTGTCTGCACACAAGAGAATGAAGGGCCACCCACCTAATTAGGGGAGCCATGCAGGTGTAGCAGTGGTGTGAGAAGAGGCGGTAGGGGGAATTTGGATCATGCAGGACTGCGGCGGCCAGAGAAAGAGGCCCCAGCTCAGGGGATGCTGCGGTGGGGGAGAGAGGGAGAGACCCCACCTTCCCAGTCCCAGCTTCAGGGCTGCCATGGCAGGGGAGAGAAGGCCATCCATTGCATTTGAAAGGTAAGACTACTGATATCAAAATATGAGTTGTATCCTTTTATTTGTAGAACAAAAAAACTTTATTATTAACATAACGCTTTTATCCAAAGTGCTTTACAATAGTTAGTTAATGCTACAAACAACATTTGGAAAGATCATTAAGTGGTCCACTGAGACCCTCAGCAATTTTCAGGTGCTCCGTGGAGGAAAAAAAAAAGTTTTCAGAACCACTGGTCTAGATAACTTAGTCCTGCCTTGAGTGCAGGGGACTGGACTAGAAGATCTCTCGAGGTCGCTTCCAGTCCTACTGTTCTATGTACACAGCTGAGATTCTCACAAAGGCCTGTGAGCATCTCCAGGTCTCTGTTCCCAGGTCAGGCGTGTCCTCAGCAGGTGGTGTATACACATGGCAGATGTCGCTCGTGGCTTCCCACCCATACTCACTGACCGCTGGGATCAGCTCCTTGCCTTTGAATGTTCGGATGGGATGTGGGAGCAGAATAGGTCATACTCCCTATTCTCCCCAGTGGTCGGGCAGCCTAGTGGGTAGATTGCCAGGCTCTCAGTCCCCTACTGGGCCAAGTACTTTGTCTTTAAGGCCAGGGGAGGGGTAAAGGGAACCCAGGTCCTCTCTCTCCACAGGGTCCCAGCCCAGGGCCCTGTGTATATCAACCTCTGAACAGGGTGGGGTTGGTGTCCCTCCCAGCAGGGAGTCAGAACCCACTGTCATGGGCTACTTCATACAAATCCATTCAGTTTGGGACATGGCCCCTCCAGTACAACCTGCTGGCTTGCTGCCTGTAGGGTTCCCTCTTGGGTTTAGGGACATGCCTTGGTGCGGTCCCAGGTCCCTTCAGGCAAGGTGAGGAGGAGTTATCTCAGTCTGTTACCCCTGGTGCTGGGGGTTCATTCGCTGTCACTCCTTGGTTGGGGAGCCAGTGCTGGCTTCCAGGTGGCTGCCCTGGCTGGCAGGTCACTGCTCCATCCCTTCAGCCCTGACCTGAATCAGGGTCCCTTCTTTTAACCTCCCTCCAGTCCTGGCATTGTTTGCAGGTATAGTAAGGTGGGGCTAGCTTAACCCAAACATTTTCTTTACCCCTCGCTGAGCCAGCAGGCAGTTTTTCTGCTTCATTGCGCTCTTCTTCCAGTGCAGGGACTGACTCCTTTCTGGATTCTCTCTCTGTCACATCAGGTGATGGGATGATGAATGAGAACAAGGAGGAGCATCCTCAGCAGGAAGGTCCTGAGCAAATGGAAGCACAAAGAACACTATCGGGAAGATCTGAAGGGGATGTTTTCTGGAGTCCTGAGCAGGGAGAAGCCTGTGGAAATCAGCACAGGCCAGAAGTGCAGCAGGGAACCTCCTCAGGAGAGAGACAACAGGGTAAATCCACTGACCAAGGGGTTGGTTTGAAGGACTTTCCTGAAAAGATGATCCAGCCAGGAATCTGCACTAAAGGGAAACCATATGAATGTGCTCAGTGCGGAAAAGTCTTCAGTAATGATTCATCCCTGATTGTTCATTGGCGAGTCCACACAGGAGAGAGACCCTATAACTGTTCGGAGTGTGGGAAATCCTTCACTCGGAGCTCCACCCTTGTTGTGCATCAGAGAGTGCACACAGAAGAGAAACCCTATAAATGCCCCAACTGCGGGAAAAGCTTTAAGCGGAGCTCAACCCTTATTTCACACCAGAAAATCCACACAGGAGAGAGACCTTATAACTGCCTGGAATGTGGGAAAAGTTTCAATCAAGGCTCAAACCTAATTAAGCATCAGAGAATCCACACAGGAGAGAGACCCTATAACTGCCTTGAGTGTGCGAAAAGTTTCATTCGGCACTCACACCTCATTAGACATCAGAGAATGCACACTGGAAAGATGCCATATAATTGTCCTGACTGTGGAAAAAACTTTAGTGATAGCTCAGCTGTTGTTAGACATCAGAGGATCCATACTGGAGAGAGACCCTATAAATGCCTTGAGTGTGGGAAAAGCTTCAAGCAGAGCTCAGACCTCATGAATCATCAGAGAAGCCACACAGGAGAAAAACCCTATTACTGCCCTGAGTGTGGGAAGGGGTTCAGTCGGAAGGCTCACGTTATTTCTCACCAGAAAATGCACAGGCCAGAGAGATCCTTTAACTGCCTCAAGTGTGGGAAAAACTTCACTAGGAGCTCTGACCTCATTAGACATCAGAAAACCCACACTCAAAAGACACCCTCTAAATGTTCTGTGTGTCGAAAAAGCTTCAAGCAGAGGTCAGAACATATTTCACATCAGAGAGCCCACACAACAAAGAGAAACTATAAATGTTCTGTCTGTGGGAAAAGCTACAAGGTGAAGGTCTCTCTAATGTCCCACCAGAAACTCCACACAGGCTAGCAGGAACTCTCACTATGGGACAATGGGTCTGTGCTCTCCTGAAGCAAAGTGTAGGTGTGCTTCATTGACAGATGGTCTTTGCAGGGGCAGCAAGTGGATGACGGGTTTGGGTTTCAGTAGGGGATATTTGACAGGGGTAGAAGAGGACAGAACGCTGGATACCCAGGAGCTGGGTGCTTTCAGGGCCTGGGGTGAGCAGGCTATTGGGATTGGTAGAGAGACATTTCTGTGGGTTACACACATTTTCCATTTTAGAGGACAGGTAAAAATACCCCATTGCAGTTATTCTCTGATTTGTCTCTGCAGCTCCTAGGGCATCTCGGGGTAGGGACAGGGGAATGTTATTCAGGGAAGCAGCAAGGGGCCCTCTGGGGCTGTAGTTACAAGGCAGGAAGAGCTGCTGATCTGAACTAACAGGATGTCGGAGCACTGCTCAGGTGTATTGGACATCTCTAAAGTCATGGATGGTGCGAGTGGCTGGAGATTGGGGAATTTATGGAGATTACCCAGAGAGATGGGAACTCTAGGGGAACTCCTTTTGGGAGTGTGGTCTAGCGGTTAGAGGGGAGGGTGGGGAAAATGAGTTCAGATTCCTAGGTGTGAGCTGGTGCTGGTCGCTTCCCCTCCTCTCTGTGTGTCCATTTCTCCCATCCGTACAATGGAGATAATAGTTGACCATCTCCCTGGAGAATTGTGAGGGGCCACTAATTACTGTGTATGAAGTTCTTCAGGAGAATGCAAGTACAGGAGAGGCTGAGCTTCACTATTATTGTTATTACTGTGTACTGCATTCATCTGACAAAGTGGGTATTCACCCATGAAAGCTCATGCTCCAATACACGTGTTAGTCTATAAGGTGCCACAGAACTTTCGCTTTTCACAGGATTATAGAATCAGAGAAATGCAGGGTTGGAAGGAACCTTGAGAGGTAATCTAGTCCAGTTTCCTGTGCTGAGGCAGGACTAAGTAAACCTATACCATCCCTGAAATGTGTTTGTCCAACTTGTTCTTAAAAACCTCCTATGATGGGGATTCCTTGGAAGTCTATTCCAGAGCTTAGCTGTCCTAATAGCAGTGGTCCCCAAACTTTTCGGAGTACTGGTCTTCCTTACCCCTGTTCATGCCCCCCTGCCCCCAGGAAGCCAGGTTCATGAATAGGGCTGCGGCTTCCAGGGAGGGGGAGGGAGCATGGACAGGAGTAAGGGGGCCTAGTCTGGGACTGCAGCTGGGGCTGGATGTGGAGCTGTGATTGGGCCATGGTCTGGGGCTGAGCGTGGTGCAGGGATGCGGGACCATGGCTGAGGGCAGTGCCAGAGCAGAGCTAGGAGTGAAGTAGGTCTGGGTGGCACTCCCTCGCACTCTGAAAGGGGGCTGGCCCAGACTTTGCCGCACCCCCCCCCCAAAGATCCTTCGCACCCCACAGTGTCAGGACCTCTGCCTTATCATTAGAAAGCAGTTGACTTTTTCCTTCCTAAGTGTAATATTTTGCACTTGTCTTTACTGACTTATTTCAGACCAATTCTCCAATTTGTCAAGGTCATTTTGAAATCTAATCCTGTCCTCGAAAGTGCTAGAAATCCCTCCCATCTGGGTGTCAATTACAAATTTTATAAGCATTTCTCCACTCTGTTATCCTAGTTATTAATGAAAATATTGAATGGTACCAGATCCTGGACTGACTCTGGAGGGACCCCACTAGATATGTTCCTCATATTTGAATATGAACCATTGATAACTACTCTGAGTATGGCCTTTTAAAGAGTTTTGCACCCACCTTAAAGTCATTTAATTTAGACCACATTTTCCTAGTTTGCTTATAAGATGGTCATGTCGGACTGTGTCTTAAGCCTTACTAAAATCAAGATTACTCCTAGGGGAATTCTATGTCAAAAAATAAAAAATTCTGCACACAATATTTTAAAATTCTGCATATTTTATTTGTCAAAATAATGTGGGTTTTTTAACCCACACTTTAACCCAAAAAGATCCACCATTACAGTCAGTCAGTCATTACTGAGAACAACATTGCAGGCTGTGCAAAATAATTTGTCCCCATCCACATGCAGTTTTGTAGGGAATTCTCAAGCACGAGGAGCTGGTGTAGCCATTTTGGTGCATGATTTGAAGGCTGTCCATGGCATGCAAAAGAATAAATATCCCTTTTCCATTTGGTAACGTCAGCTGGACCTGGCTGGGTACTTTGGGAAGTGCTTGGTTCTGATTGTCCTGACATTTTACTAACTGCTTGATAAATGTTTTATTTGCCCTCAGTCTTTTTTTTTTTTAAATGGGTAAAAAGTAAATAAATCCTGAGCTATAATCCTACCCCCTTGTGTCAGTTTGGCACAGGAAAAAAGTGAGAAAGCACATAGATCTTCCTAGCTGAAGATGTCCTTGCTGCCATTTATAATAAGGCTCCTTTACATCACTCTGACAATGGAAAGGAGCCTTAAAAATTTTATAGGTTTTATGTTCCTGGGGTAATGGACTGAGAATGGGAACAGTTAACTAACAATAGTAACGTTAACCACATTACTATGCAGGCAGGCTGCTACATTTAAACAATAGGAACATTAACCACATTACTATGCAGGCAGGCTGCTACATTTAAACAATAGGAACGTTAACCACATTACTATGCAGGCAGGCTGCTACATTTCTGCCTCAGAAAATATCAACTATCAATAGCACCATTAACAATGTTGTTTTCCCCTATCAAGAACAGTGTTTTATTTCAATTATTTATTGATTTTGCACAGAAAGAACACTTATTCTTCCACACTTTATCCCCTCTCAAATAAAATCTGACTGAATTTTGTTTCAATCCAATCCCTGTGATCTTCTATAAAATGTGCCTCCCAGCAATTTAAAGGATAGGGCACTGGCTGATTGCATTTCCAAACCTGGCAAAACAGCTGCTTCATTGCAGTGAAGGAACATGTAGCAGCCTGCCTGCCTGCCTATTTCTGCATCATGGAGGTAGAGCCTGCCTCATGCCTAACAAAAAGCCCTACGCCTCCACACTGGGCTTTCTGCAGGAGAAAGCAAGAAGGACAGAGTCTCTCTCGCTTGTTTGCTCACACACGTCCAGCCCTGCCCCTTGATGGTAATTAACGTCCGTCCCCCCCTCCTGCAGGTACACACGCCCAGCCCTCCTCCCCCGCAGTGATTTGCATCTCTGACAGCTACTCTAGGTGTGCTGGAACAGTTGCATTCCCTGTGCTGCCAGGGAAGAGGTGCATGTCCCCCACATATTTCTTCTGCGTTTTTCTGAGTGGGGAGCACAGAAAACTGCGAACCATAAGAATTCTGCACCTATACAGGTGTGCAGAATTCCATCAGGAGTACAAGATGTATCACATCTACTGCTTTCCCCCTAGCCACTAGACTGGTAACCATGTCAAAGAGGAAATTAGATTGGTATCATTTACGAACATAAGAACAGCCATACTGGGTCATACCAATGGTCCATCTAGCCCAGTATCCTGCCTTCTGACAGTGGCCAATGCCAGATGCTTCAGAGGGAACGGACAGAACAGGTGATGGATCAAGTGATCCATCCCCTGTTGCTTATTCCCAGCTTCTGGCAAATGAGGCTAGGGACACTTCAGAGCATGGTTTTGAACCCCTGCACATCCTGGTTAATAGCTATTGATGGACCTATCCATCATTAACTTATCTAGTTGTTTTTTGAACCCTGTTATAGTCTTGGCCTTTACAACATCCTCTGGCAAAGAGTTCCACAGTTTGACAGTGCGTTGTGTGAAGAAATAGGTCTTTTGTTTGTTTTAAACCCACTGCCTATTTCATTTGGTGACCCTTAGTTCTTGTGTTAGAAGGAGTAAACAACACTTCCTTATTTACATTCTCCACACCAGTTGTGATTTTATAGACCTCTATCATATCCCCCCTTAGTCCTCTCTTTTCCAAGCTGAAAAGTCCAGTCTTATTAACTTCTTCTCACACAGAAGCCATTCCATACCCCTAATCATTTTTGTTGCTCTTTTCTGTATCTTTTCCAATTCCAATATACCTTTTTTTTAGCTGGCATGAGCAGATTTGCACACATTATTCAAAATGTGGGCATACCATGGATTTATATAGAGGCAATATGATATTTTCTGTCTTACTATCTATCCCTTTCCTTAAGATTCCCAACATTCTGTTTGCTTTTTTGACTGCTGCTGCATGTTGAGTGGATCTTTTCAGAGAACTATCCATAATGACTCCAAGATCTCTTTCTTGAGTGGTAAGAGCTAATTTAGACATCCATCATTTTATATGTATGGCTGGGATTATGTTTTCCAATGTGCATTATTTCGCATTTATCAACATTTCATCTGCCATTTTGTTGCCTAGTCACCCAGTTTTGTGAGATCCCTTTGTTACTCTTTGCAGGCTGCTTTGGACTTAATTATCTTCAGTAGTTTTTTATCATCTGCAGATTTTGCCACCTCACTGTTTACCCCTTTTTTCAGATCTTTTATGAATATGCTGAATAGTACTGGTCCAAGTACAGCCCCTGGGGGACACCACTACTTACCTCTCTCCATTCTGAAAACTGACCATTTCTTCCTACCCTTTGTTTCCTATTTTTGTAACCAGTTACTGATCCATGAGAGAATCTTCCTTCTTATCCCATGACAGCTTTCTTTGCTTAAGAGCCTTTGGTGAGGGACCTTATCAAAGCCTTTTTGAAATTTTTGACAAATCTATGTTGGCTATTTCTCATCCTATTATCTGGTAGGTACTTACAAACCTAAAAAAATATAATATTGACATTGATACCTGGGAGACATGTGCCTAGGACTGCTTAAAATGGACTGAAGTCCTACATGATGGTCCCCTGCATTTTGAACTTGCTTACCGACAAGCTGAAGAGGACAAGAGGCACAGGAGGAAGGAGAGACTGTTCTCCAGTCATGGTCAACAGCCTCCTGCTGAGCTTGAAAACATCTGCCCTCATTGTAATAGAATCATAGAATCAGGGCCAGCTCCAGGCCCCAGCACACCAAGCATGTGCTTGAGGCGGCATGCTGCGTGGGGGACTCTGCTGGTTGCCGGGAGGGTGGCAGGTGGCTCCGGTGGACCAGCGGGGACGCCTGCGGGAGGTCCACCAGAGCCGCGGGACAGGCAGAGCGCTCCCCGTGGCATGCCGCCGTGCTTGGGGCAGCGAAATGGCTAGAGCCAGCCCTGCATAGAATATCAGGGTTGGAAGGGACCTCAGGAGGTCATCTAGTCCAACCCCCTGCTCAAAGCAGGACCAATTCCCAACTAAATCATCCCAGCCAGGGCTTTGTCAAGCCTGACTTTAAAAACCTCTAAGGAAGGAGATTCCACCACCTCCCTATGTAACCCATTCCAGTGCTTCACCACTCTCTGAGTGAAAAAGTTTTTTCCTAATATCCAAACTTGTGGTTCAAGGATTGGCCTTATTAGTCACCTGAGGACCCATAACTCCCATCGAAGATGATCATATTCAGTAACAAGTGATCGCCCATCATCATCATCCGGTAGGTACTTACAAACTGATTGTTTAATAATTAGTTTAATAATTTGTTCCAGTATCTTTCCAGTTATTGAAGTTAGTGTAACTGGTTTATAGTTCCCCCAGGCCTCTTTGTTTCCCTTTTTAATGATAGCTACAATGTTTGCCTTTTTCCCGTGTTCTGGGACATCACCAACCCACCATGAGTTCTCAAAGATACTCGCTAATGATTCAGAGACTGCTTTAGCTATTTCCTTAAAGTACCTTAGAGTAAATTTCATCAGAAAATCCCCATTTAAATACTATTATCTAACTATTCTTTAGCTTGTTCTTTCCCTATTTTGACTTGCACTCCTCACTTGCTATTAATATTAATTATATTAACTATCTGGTCACACAAGTGAATACTAAAGCAAAATAGGCATTACACACCTCAGTCTTTTTGATGTAATCCATGATTATTAGTATTTGATGTTCTCCGGCGCCTTCCCAGCTCTTTCTGTCATGGGGAGTGTATTACTGAATGGAAGGGAAGGACGGTAGTTGAATCCCTCATCACTGTTTTCAGGCAGGGACTCATCTGAGATTGTGACACGCTGGGACTATTCCTGAAATAATTACTCTAGGAGGGATTTTCTTGTTTCTGTACAGTGGGGTAGGGGCAGAGACTCGTATTTCATGAAATTCAGGTTTTGAGAGTCTTTGATGTCTCATTGAAATTTTTACATGAATCTTTTGTTTTATACAAATAAATTTCTAATAATTTGTGTGTGTGTAAAGTCTGTCTGCCAGGGTATGATGATCCTTACAGTCCTAGGAGGGGACTGAAAGCTCAGAGTGGGTGGCTTAGAGCCCCAGTGGGGATGGGGTGGGTTAGAGAGTGAATGGGCAGAGAGGAGGCCCAGGGGCAGCTGAAAGATTCCAAGGGCTGTGTGGACTCAGAGACTGTGTGTGAGTGTGATAGACAGAATGTGGCTGTGTGAAGGGGGTGAAAATGGAGTGAAAGTAACAAAAGGAGGAAAATCGAAGAAAAGGGGATTGATTGGAAATAAACAAGGGTTAGAAGGGAGAGGAAGAAATAGCAACACACAGTGCATTTAGATCTCAGCTCTCCCCTGCTGCTCCTGGTCTCCACCATCAGTGTTACCATTAGGGTTGCCAGTTTTCTAATTGCTGAAAACAGAACACCCTTGCCCTGCCCTGTTCTTTCCCCTGAGGCCTGCCCCCAGCCTCTGTCGCTCACTCTTCACTCTCCCTCGGGCAGCAGGTGAGTCCTGGGGGGCGAAGGGGAAATGAGGGGTGTGTGTGAGTCATTCTCTTCTCTCACGTGCTGCCTTCAGAGTCAGGATGGGAGGAGCTGATGTGGACCCTGCCTACCTGCCCAATCGGCGCACAGCCGAGCGGAGGTGGTGGTGGTTGGTTCCCAAAGCAAGGAGCTGGGACGTGTGTGGGATCCCTGGAGCAAGAGGCCAGGGGTGGGGAAAGGTGAGTCCCCATAGCGAGGAGCCAGGGCCGAGGCAATCAGGGCACGACGGGCAAAAGGGGTGGTGGATAGGATTCTTCCCCGGGTGCTGGCACCTACCTCTTGCAGCCCAGTCCGGAAGCCAGCCACTGCTCTCTGTCAGGCATCAGCAGCTGAGTAGAGAGCAGCTCCTCCACGTGGCTCCAGCCACAGCTGCTGCTCTTTCTGTCCACAAATGGCAGAGACCAGTTACTGCAGCCAAACCAGAGTTTTAGTGTCTGGTCAGATGTCGAAAACCGGACACCTGACAATCCTACTCACAACTGATTTCCAAATAGTTATAGGGCTGGTCTCTAGGGGGAAGCTTTACATAGATTCGTTGATTACACGGCCAGGAGGGATAATTGTGTGATTACCTAGTCCCACCTCCTCTATAACAGGCCATAAAACTTCCTTGGAGTAATTCCTGCTTGAACTAGAGCATATGGTTTCAAAAACATCCAATCTTGATTTAAAAATTAATAAATTTCCTGCTTGGCTAATAACCCCTCACTGTTAAACAATGGCACCTTGTTACTTGCCTGCACTTGGCTTCACCTTCCAGCCATTAGACCTTGTTACACCTTTGTTTGGCAACATGAAGAGCTGCCCAGTTTTACATTTCTGTTCTCCGTGCAGGTACCTATAGACTGTGAGCAAGACACTCCTTAACCTTCCCTTTGCAAAGCAAAACTAGAGCCCAGGAGCTCGCTCTGTCACCGTACAGCTCGCTTTCCAGTCCTTTACTCATTCTCACGGCTCTTCTCTGAACATTCTCCAGTTATCAACACAATAGTCCAGCAGCGATTGGACCACTGCCAAATACAGAGGTAACACAATCTCCCTACTCCTGGATAGCCCCCTGTTTGTACATCCAAGGATGCATTAGCCCTTTTGGCCACAGCATTTCCCTGGGAGCTCATGTTCAGCTGATTATCCACCATGTCCCACAAGTCTTTTTTTCAGAGAGTTTCTGCTTCCCACAAGACAGTGCCCCATCCTGCAAGTGTGGCCTGCGTTCTTTGGCTCTAGATTCATAACTCTGCATTTAGCCACATTAAAACATAAATTGTTTGCTTGCACCCAGCTCACCAAGCCACCTGTAGGCTCTGTCATCAATCTGTCCTCTTTGAGATTTACCGCCCCCCTTCTTTGCAATTTGCAAACTTCATGGGTGACACTTTTTGGTTTTTTTCCAGCTCACTGATGAAAATGTGAAGTAGGGTAGGGCCAGAAACTGATCCCTGCAGAATCCCACCAGAAACACACCTGCTCAGTGATGGTTCTTCATTGTAGAATTCTTCTGAGACCTGTCAGCTAGCCAGTTTTTAATCCATTTGTTTTGTGCTATATTGTTCTTTTTTTAAAAAAAAAAATAATTTACCATCTGTCCCCCAGCTCCTGCTGAAGGTGTGCCTGGCAGTCTGGGTGCCCTTTGCAAGGCGGCTGGTGAGGGAGTGTTCGCCTCCCTTCTCCTAGTGGTGCTGCAGTCTGAGTGGGAGTCAGGAGCCTGGGGAGATGCCCTGCGGACCAGAGAGCCCATCTCGACAGAGCCCCCAGTGAAAGAGACCCCCGAGCTCAGACACAGCCCTGGCGGGCAGCAGGGACGCTGCTCTGTGCGACGCGTTTCCAGGGCTGGAAAAAGATTCTGGCTGGATCCCTCCCGGGCCACGTGTTCAACCCTAGGGCAAAGCGCAGGAGGGGAGCGGGATTCATTAGCGCCTGCCACCAGAGGGCTCTGGGTGTTGCAGAGGCTGGGGACGGGCAGGCTGCGCGGGCCCTTTAACTCGGTCTGCCAAAGGATCCGGGAGATTTGCAGTTTGACCTTCCTGGGTCAGGTGGCGCAGACGCTGCGGCTCCCGCCTCCGCCTCCATAGCTCCATTGTGAGCCGGGAGCCCAGGCGGAGCCGCCGCTGCTGCTCCCCAGCGGGGTGTGTGCGGGGAGAGCCCTTCCCTAGCGCCCCCCTGTGCCCAGCTGGGGGGACTCTCTCCGGAGGCTGGACCCAGCCCCTGGGGCAGCCCCGGGCTCTGCCGACACCAGCCCCTGAGCCGGAGCCTGCAGGTGAGGGGCGAGACCCGGGGGAAGGGCTGGGGCCGGGCAGGAAAGTGACTCTGCACCAACGGCCCCTCCTCGCCCCAGCTCTGCTCCCTGGGGTGGGGGCGGTCTGCGAGTCCCAGAGCTGCTGCCTTCCCTGACCCCCCGCCCCCGCCGGCTCTGCCCCGTGAGCGCCTGCTGATCCAACTCGCAGTGACACAGCTGTGTGGTTTCTTCCACATCCCGGACCAACATAGCCAGGCCGAGAAAACCCCTAGGGTAGACACAGCTATGCCGACAAAGTGGTTCTGTCGGCCCGGCTGTCAAGAGAAGTGATCTTCCTGCACCGGAAGAAATACTCCTGATGCGTCTACCCTAAAGGTCTATGTGTGCATGAGCTCTGCAGAGTGGACATGGCCACAGGAAAACAGCAACCAGATCTCCTGTCCAGAGAGGGAAGGAGAGTGGCGGGGGCAAGAGAGGAAAAGTGTATGAAAGGAGAAGCAAGTGGGGAGAGAAGTTACAGGCTCCTAAACGTGCCCAAGTCTGTTGACTTTAGATTCACTTCTCACTGCACAAGACAAGGAACTGAGGCAGGAAAAGTCAGTTCCTACCTCTGCCTACTCCCTGCTACTGCCCTGGGTGACAATGTCAGAGGGGAACCCCAAGGCAGCTGCCAGGGTCGGCTCCAGCCATCAGCATTCCAAGCAGGTGCTTGGGATGGCAGTCTGCAAGGGGCGGCAGTCCCTGTGTTTTTGCCCCCAAGCAGCACGCTGAATTGCCGCCACGGACTGGGGGGACAGTCCATGTGCCATTCAGTTGGCACGCGCATTTCTGCCGTGCCGGCAATTTGGCGACAGCTTCCGTGTTCAGCTGTCTGCGGTTGCGCAGCTTCTGTCTTCTGGCTGAAGACAGAAGCTGCCGCTGAGTTTCCGCCACTGTAGAAACATGCGTGCTGCCCTAACGGTACACAGATGACCCCCGCCGTCCATGGCGGCAATTCGGCGCACTGTTTGGGGCAGCGAAAACAGTAGAGCGGGCCCCGGCAGCTGCTTTGATTTTGTTCTTTTCTAGTGTTTGGTTCTAGGAAGGTTTAAATATATGTTAGTGGATTTAGAAAAATGCCCCAGTGTGTTTGCAGTGTGGGCAGAAAGTCTGTTTGCAGGGAAGGGGAGGGAGATGAACCAGTGTGTGAAATTGTCTGAAGCCCGTTTCTGAAACTTTCCCTCTGCTCTTTTCACCCTGACAGGCTGGAAAATAACACCCAGGTTTCATTCCCCAGGGAGAGTGGGAAAATGTGGATAGTGAAGGGAAACGGCTGCAGTGCAACAGGCACAGGTAAGCAATTATCAGGTAGCAGGTGTGGGGGTCCCTACCAGTGTCCCTGATTTCCCTCTCATGCCAGGGACTCTGTGTGCCCCTCCATTACACTTAATAAACCCACCAACTTTTTCTCCTCAGGTAGTTAGTGATTAGATACTGTTCTAGTTCCTTGATAGATGAGGCCCAGTCCTCTACTGAGCTAACAAACAAGTCCATTTTCTCCAAACATTCAGACATATTAACTCTTTTTTTCTCTCCCCTGTAAATGAGCAGTTTACTGACAGTCCCAGTGATTGCAGGCTGTGATTTCCTTTTCGTTTCACTTCCACTAGGTCTTCAGAGTCATTGTCTATTCCACTCTATCCCTGGGTTCCAATCCCATCGACATAACCAATTGTTGTGTCTTTTGCTCTTTACACAACAAAAAGAAACTTGTGGAACCCCCGGCACAGTTGAGGTTCAAATAACCATACTTATTTAACTAGTGCAGATATCCAAAGCCTAACTACATTCTGACAGGTTTTTGGAGCTTTCTAAAACTAGAACGTGGTGAGGGCTAACAAACTATTTATAGGGACGCTACATTCTCTTTAACATGGAGCTGGAAGATGTGGGAAAGGCCCGGCAGGAAGAGTTAGAAATTACCCACTAAGAGTTAGAAATTACCCACTATGAGGAAACAGCCACACATTCAGGGGTTTATCAAAGACCTACTACAAACCCACAGAACTCTGAAGCCAAGAGTCAGTCCAGAATGTCAAGAGACAGGCATAGATTCATAAATTCTGAGGCCATAATGGACCATTGTGATCATCGTACTCAGACCTTCTGTATAACGCAGGCCATAGGACTTCCCTGTATTAATTCCTGGTTGAAATAGAGTGGATCTTTTAGAAAAACATCTGATCTTGATTTTAAAATTTGCAGTAATGGAGATCCACTGCAACCCTTGGTAAGTTTTCCCCAATGATTAATTACCCTCTCTGGTAGAAAGTTTGCACCTAGTTTCTAGTCTTAGCCCTGGTCTACACTGGGGCAGGGGATCAATCTAAGTTATGCAACTTCAGCTACGAGAATAAGGTAGCTGAAGTTGATGTACTTAGATCAACTTACCGTGGTTTCTTCACTGCAGTGAGTTGACTGCTGCCGCTCTCCTGTCGACTCTGCTTGTGCTTCTTGTGGTGCTGGAGTAAAAGAGTCGATGGGAGAATTCTCGGGGATTGATTTATCGTGTCTAGACTAGACATACCCTGAATTTCTATTGCTTCAGCTTCCAGGCACTGTATCTTGATGTACTTTTGTCTGCTAGATTGAAGAGGCCCATATGAGTACTGGTACATGGAGATCACCTCACTGTTGTACTCAAAGTACTATACGGGATCTTTTCAGGGAGGATAAGGCAAAACGCCACATTTATTAGTAATACAGGTTTAATTAACACTTTATCATATGCATATGATCTATTACAGTCATGCATTCACACACACACACACACACACAGACACAAACACACTCCGTCTTGCTGTTGTTACCAACACGTTGCTCCCCTTAACTGCACTGGCCAGGTGAGTTAGATGGGGGAGGGGTGGAGCCGGGCTTCTGCCGATCCGGATCGATGCTCCTACGGTGACAAGACGAGACCCAGGGTCCTTCTGCAAGACACCTTGTATTTTATAGCAGCTTCCCTCTTATGCAAATCCAGACCAGATTCAAATCTGATCTGTGTCAGTTGTCTTTGTGCTGCTTTTTCTGGTGTTGTCCCCAATGCTGCTCAAACAGGGCGTTTTTCTAAAGAAGGTGCCTTGCTTCTAATCCTGAGGTCCGTCAATATGTCTGCTCCCTCCGTTGGGCCCACTTGACAGTGTTGTATTGTCTTTTGCTCCGGCTTCCATTCCATCCTTTAACTCGTAGCTGTCTGGAGGTGGGTGTCTTCCAAGCCTCACTCATTCACACCTCATTCAGTCAATGGGGCAATTGATTACAGAGTGGGGGGGAGATCTTATTCTACTTTTAACAAAAAGGCACGTTTCTTTCACTTTAACTATACTATCCTTAGGGGCTATGACATTTGATATAAAGTCTTTTACCAATTTTCTAATACAAAGTTGTATGACAGAGGCACAATGCCAAGTCATATGAAATACAAAGTAACTTTGTGCAAGATGCAATGTCATAAAGATACTTAATATAAAAAGATACTTAATACAAAATAACACAGTGCAATGTTATAGAGATAGTTGATACAGAGATTTCTCTACATCACCACTTAATCATTTGTTTGATAAGCTAAATGGATTGAGCTCCTTGGGTCTATGAATATAAGGCAGGTTTTCCAATCCTTTAATCATTCTTGTGGTTCTTTGAGTCCTTTCAAATTTTTCAGCATCATTCTTGAACTGAGGATACCAGAACAGGACATAGTAGTCAAGTAGCAGTTGCACCAGTGACACACAGCGAGGTTATATAACCCACCCATTCCTATTCACGTTTCCCCTGCTTATACATTCAAAGGGCTAATGTGATCCTTCAGGTATGGCGTCACCCTGGGAACTCAGGTTCAGTTGATTATCTACCGTGAGCCTCAAATCTTTATCCTGGGGAGCAGTGACTCTGAAGGAGTATCCCATTTTGCAAATACCGCCTGCTTTGTTCCTAGACGTGGGAGTTTATATGTGGATGTAGAGAAACACATTCAGTTTACCAAATGATCCAAACCTTCATAAAATGACCAGTCCTCTTTATTATTTACCACTTGTCCAATCTTTGTGTCTTCTGCAAACTTTATCAATAATGATTTTGTTTTCTTCCAGGTCATTGATAAAAATGTTAAATAGCATAGGTCAAGAACTAGCCACTGTGGGATTCCACTAGAAACACACCCGTCCTCTGGCAATTCCCCATTTACAGTTACATTTTGAGACTTATCAGTTAACCAGTTTATTTTTTTAACTATTTATTTATTGATTTCTAACGAGTTCACAAATCCTTGCCTGGTACATATCAGACAGAAAACACTTGTTACAAGAGTTACTTTTGTTTACAGAGACATTATACAGTTAGCCAGTTTTTAATCTATTTAATGTGCCATGTTGATTTTTGTATCATTCTAATTTCTTAATCAAAATGTCATGTGATATCAAGTTGAATGACTTACAGAAGTCAAGTATACAACATTAACACAGTTACCTTGATCAATCAAACTCGTAATCATCAACTCAACAAAATCCTAAGTTTGACAAGATCGATTTCCCATAAATTCATGTTGATAGACGTTAATTATATTACTCTCCTCTAATTCTGTAGAAATCAATTCCCACATCAGCTGTTCCATTGTTTTTCCTAGGACTGGCCTATAATTACCCAGGTCATCCCATTTACTCTTTTAAAATATTGGCACAACATTAGTTTCCTTCCAGTCCTTTGGAACTTCTCCACTGCTCCAAGCTTTTTTTTTTTTTTTTTTTAATCAAATCAGATGTGCTGATTTTAAGATGTCTAACTTTAATAGCTGCTAAAATACTGTCCATTGTTAAAGTGGACAGTATTTTATCATCATCAGATGATATGAAGAAAAATATTTATTGAACATTTCTGCCTTCTCTGTATTATTATTGACAGCTATTTCCATATAGCAATGGACTAATAACATTGATAGGATTGCTTTTCTTCCTTGTAAGCTTTAAAATCTCCTTATTGTCCTTAACTAGTCTGATCATAGAGTTCTCCCTATGTCCCTTTGCTTCCCTTATTAATTAAATACAATTCCTAGCTTCTAACATATTAATTGCTATCAGCCGCCCTGTTTCCCCATTTGTTGTGTATGTGTGTGTATATTTCAGTTTTCAAAAATACTCTCACTTCCCTGCTAAGCCAGGCTGTTCCTTTTTAAACCAGTGTAGCCTTTTTTCTCGATTTTGGGATTGTGGCTTTTTGCCCATCTAGTAAAATATTTCTAATCAGTTTCCCATTGTCATTCACATTTTTCTGTTTAAATTACAGCTGATATGGCTCATAACCATCTTCAGCTTTGCAAAACTAAAAGCATCAAGGAGAGAAAGATATATATATAAAAATAATTCCCCTCTCACCCCTATGGGTGGTATGTGTCTTCCTCAACCTCGGGTCCTCTACCAGAGGCCTGGGAGTTTGAGGGTTCTGTGCAGTATCTTAGC
>NC_133781.1:2554432-2611691 GCF_003597395.2 Chelonoidis abingdonii | reverse complement strand
GGGCGACGTCCGAGCCGGCATGACTCTCCTAGTTCGTGTCACTCTCATATTTGAGGTAGGCAGGTGAAGCGTTAGGGGGTCTTTTGCCCAAGGACCCCTACTGGAAAGTTGGGTACCACCCAGGATTTGAACCCCGGTCTCTTGTATCAAAGGGCGGTCTTCCGTATGAAAGGGTGGCACTCTTAACCACTACGCTATCCAGTCGCCTGGATATAAAATATGTATATTTTACTGGTCTGAACTTTCTTCTGTTTGTAACCACTAATTGTTAGTGCTGGGATGAAGAGGATTTTATCTGTCAAGACGAGGTCTCAGCTAGAATTCCCCCATGTTGGATGCAACACTTTTGAGTGAGTAAATTATCATGTATAAATTAGAAATTCTAATGACATTTTAGTACTGGTAGCATGAGAACTGCAGCCTGTGTCACTCAGATTAAAGTTCCTCATGATCACACAGCTTTCTTCCCTAGGTGTTATAGATAGATGCTTGAGGAGCCATTCATCCTGTTCTTTATATGTGATTTGGTAGTATGTAGCAGACACCAACTAGTACCTCATCTTGTGCTTTATCTGTTAGTACACTCATCTGTAAGCATTGAAGATCATTTGCACTGAGTTGTTGGTGACTCAGAAACAGGTAATGCCATTTGTGACATAGGGTGCCATGCGCCCTCTGCTTCTGCCTACTCAGTCCTTTTCTAAATAGATTATAACATGTGAATCATCCCACCAGTTTCAGTAACACCATCTAGGCCTGGTCTACACTGGGGGTGGTGGTGTCGATGTAAGATACGCAATTTCAGCTATGGGAATACTGTAGCTGAAGTCGACGTATCTTATTTCGACTTATCTCTTGTCCTCATGGTGCGGGATTGAAGGCCATGGCTTCCCTGTTGACTCCACTACCGCCACTCGCCCTGGTGGAGTTCCAGAGTCGACGGGAGCGCGTTTGGGGATTGATATATCGCATCTAGATGAGATGCGATATATCAATCTCTGATAAATCGATCGCTACCTGCCAATTCGGCAGGTAGTCTGGATGTACCCCTAGATCAAATTTGTGCTCATAAATGAGTAATTTCAGTTTCTCTTGGTTTTTTTTACCCAGGCCTCTAGCATAGGTATGTAGGCAATTCACAGTGCATTGACACAACTCTCCCTACAACAGTGTACATGGAAAAGTGGCCTCCCTACTGCTGGGATTTACCTTTCTGACTTCTCCATCCCCCTGCTTAATCAGGACTCTGTTTTCTCTTTACCCGGGCCAGATTTCTCCCCCAAACTCTCCTTTTCTCTCATGCCTCTATAATCACCTGCTTTTCCCTTTACAGTTTCCCACCTCTCATAGAATGATTGAATATCAGGGTTGGAAGGAACCTCAGGAAGTCATCTAGTCCAACCCCCTGCTCAAAGCAGGACCAATGCCCAACTAAATCATCCCAGCCAGGGCTTTGTCAAACCTGACCTTAAAAACTTATAAGGATGGAGATTCCACCACCTCCCTAGGTAACCCATTCCAGTGCTGCACCACTCTCTGGAGTGAAAAAGTTTTTCCTAAAATCCACCTCACTCCCCCTGCATTGAAGGCGATTAATCTATCCGTTCTTATCAGGTACCACTGAGAAGTAGTCTAGATCCATCCTCCTTTGCGAACCCCCTTTTAGGTCATTGACAAGCAGTTATCAATCCCTCCTCCCCTTCCTTCTTTCTCTTTCTGCGGAATAAAACAATCTCAGTTCCCTCAGCTCTCCTCATTAATCCATGTGCTCCAGCCCACCTAATCATTTTTGTTGCCTCTGTGGACTCTTTCATTTTTCCACATCCTTCTTGTAGTGTGGGGCCCAAAACTGGACACAGTACTCCAGATGAGGCCTCACCAATGTCGAATAGAGGGGAATGATCATGTCCCTCGATCTGCTGGCAATGCCCCTAGCCTTCTTGGCAACAAGGGCGCACTGCTGACTCATATCCAGCTTCTCATCCACTGTAACCCTGGGTTCTTTTCTGCAGAACTGTTTCCTAGCCGTTTGGTCTCTAGTCTGTAACAGTGAATTGGATTCTTCCATCCTAAGTGCAGGACTCTGCACTTGTACTTGTTGAACCTCACCAGGTTTCTTTTGGCCCAGTCCTCTAATTTGTCTAGGTCCCTCTGTATCCTATCCCTACCCTCCAGCGTATCTACCACTCCTCCCAGTTTAGTGTCATCTGCAAACTTGCAGAGAGTGCAGTCCATGCCATCCTCCAGATCATTAATGAAGATATTGAACAAAACCAGCCCCAGGACCGACCCTTGGGGTACTCCACTTGAAACCGGCTGCCAACTAGACATGGAGCCATTGATCACAGCTGACCCCACGATCACAGCTGACCCCACATTCACAGCTACTGTCCCACATACCCCTGCACTCTCTATTCTCCTGCACCTGCTCAGCCTCCTGCTGGCTGAATCCCCCTCAACCTCTCTGTCCCCCACACATCCTCCTGGACCCCCCTCCAGTCTCTCTAGCTCCCCATATTTCCACTTTTCCTCTTGAGTTTCCTGTCCAATGTCTTAACCACAGAGCCCCAGCTGTATTCCTTGAGAAAAGCCTGACATCATTCACATTGGAAACAAGAGCAGTTGGTGGCCATCTTTATTAGGGGCAGTCTCACTTCCACATGCCAAATCTGTAGGGAAACAATGGCCGTCTTGATTAAGGGCCATTTGACTTCAGCTCCTCCCTCTCTTCCTCCCTCCACCCCCCGCCCAATAATAGGAAATGGTGGCCATGTCTCACAAGGGAAATGTGCGAGTTTTGGACTGAAATCCCAACTAAATATCATGAGACTTGTGATAAAAATCACCGGAGTTGGGTATCGCACTTTTACAGTAGAAATTGTGTGTGTTTTTAATGAAAGCTCTGGGAAATTTCTCAGCTCCCCAGGGTAGTTCCCTGCTCTCTGTGGGGAGGGGTAATTTCCAGCTCTGCCTGTGACTGGTCAGGGCTAGAAGAGAGGATAAGAGGTTCAAGACCTGTGCTGTGCCTGGGTCATAACAACCCTCAGTATGTGAAGGACCCTGAATCTTCTGAAAGGAGGAACCTCAAGTCTCCAAGGAACCATGTGACCTCCTCAAAGGGTCTCCAGGAATGGTTTCCAATCCCTTTGGTTTATCCAAGTGATGGAACACACTCCTGTATTCATACCCTGCACCCTACTGGAATACTTTTTGTACAAAGTATGACTTTTGAGGTATCTTTTGAAAGTTCATAATTTGGTGGTCAGTGTTGTCCTGATAAAAGTTTTGGCAACTTTGTATGTAAAATTAAGATTTTCCTGTAGGATATTGTTAACACATGTTCCAAATCATAGCAGAAGTTGGCAAACCAGTCAGTCTGTCCTAAACAGTGTGCTCTGCTTCATTAGCATTTAATATATGGAGATATGCCTATCTAATAGAGCTGGAAGGAACCTTGAAAAGTCATTGAGCCAGTCCCCTGCCTTCACAGCAGGACCAAGTACTGTCCCTGACAAGAATTCCCATCCCCATCCCTAAATGGCCCCCTCAAGGATTGAACTCACAACCCTGGGTTTAGCAAGTCAAGTGTCAAACTACTGAGCTATCTCTCCTCCTTATTTAAGTAGTAACTAGAGTCATCAAGCAGGAAGGGAGATAAAGGGAGTGCAAACAGGTGAGGAAAAAAGCAGCAGAGAAAATCCTTTCACACAGACTCTTTGTCTCCTTGTTCTCAGCTGGAAATGCTTCTCAAAGGGGGAACAGAATTATAAAAAGGAGAGGCAGACACTCCAAGAGACCTTTCCACCCCCACATCCTGCCCCCCTGTTCATCTCACTCTTTGCACCTGAGCAGACAAAGAAACTAGCTGTTGGACTATGGGGGATGGGTCCTGACCCGAAGGTTGGTCAGTAACACTGCTGGAATCATGTGGTGAGAAACTTTGCTTCAGATCTAACCTAAATTGTTGTTAGATGTGAGAGAGTGTCTTCTCTTTATTTTTCTTGTAGTCATTTCTCACTTTTATGTCTCAAGTATTCACTTTATTTAAAGTAATAAGCAGTCATATTATTCCTTTAAGGAATAAAGGACTTATTTTATTTGTATTGTCCTGGAGAGGGCTGGGTAGTACAGGACATACATTTCTGGGGGAAATCTAAGACTGGGGGCGCGTGGGGGTCACACTGAAGTATTACTAAAACTGGCAAAAGTCAGAGTATAACCCAAGTGTGCCTGGAAGGCTGCAGTTATACACAGACACACACACATGCACTCTCAAGATGTGGTTTGCATGCTGGCAGGCTGTTTGTGTGTGGCCCTGGTGGGTGCCACTTCAGCAATGCAGTGTAAGGCACCCAAGGTTACAGGGCAGGGGTGACACAGCCGCTCATTAGTCTAGATTGGACCCTTGCTATGTCACACCCACCCAGCTAGCACATCTGGAAACAACCGTGTCTTAGAATAAGTGTAAAATCTTGGTCTCATGTGTTTGCTTTGACTGGAGCAGGATTTCCCATTCCCAAACTTGTTGTGATCTCCTAGGGAAGAGACATGGGTCCAAGATCTCCAGGACTCTGAGGAGAAGGAGATCCAGAGAAATAGCCACACAGGTGAGGAATTGGTTAAACAGACGCAGACGCCATCTGCCATTGATGTGGTATACCTTGACTGTAGTAAGACTTTTGGTACGGTCTTGCATGACCTTCTCATAAAGAAACTAGGGAAATGCAACCTAGATGCAGCTACTATAAGGTGCGTGCATAACTGGTTGGAAAGCCATTCAGAGAGTAGCTATCAGCGGTTCTCACTCAGACTGGAAGGGCATGTTGAGTGGGGTTCCGCAGGGATCAGTTCTGTGTCCGGTTCCATTCAGTATCTTCTTCAAGGGCATAGAGAGTACTCTTATAAAGTTTGTGGACAATTCCAGGCTGGGAAGGGTTGTAAGTGCTTTGGTGGATAGAATTACAATTCAAAGTGATCTGGACAAACGGGAGAAATGGTCTGAAGTAAATGGGATGAAATTCAGTAAGGACAAATGCAAAGTGCTTCATTTAGGGAGGAACAATCAGTCCCACACATTCAAAATGGGAAATGACTAGTAAGGAAGGACTATTGTGGAAAGGGATCTGGGGGTCATAGTGTATCACAAGCCAAATAAGTCAACAGTGTAATACTTCTGTAAAGAAAACCAAAACAAGTGCATCATTCTCCGATGTATTAGCAAGAATGTTGTAAGCAAGACATGGGAAGTAATTCTTCTGCTCTACTCTACACTGATTAGGCCTCAACTGGAGTATTGTGCCCAGCTCTGTGCTGCACATTTCAGAAAAGATGAGGACAAATTAGAGAATGCCCAGAGAAAAGCAACAAAAATGATAAAAGTTCTAGAAAACATGACCTATGAGGGAAGATTGGAAAAAAAAAATAGGTTTGCTTAGTCTGGAGAAGAGATGACTGAGTAAATAAAGGTTGATACTAGGAGGAGGGAGAAAAAATGTTCTCTCTAACCTCTGAGCCTAGGACAAGAAGCAATGGGCTTAAAGTGCAGCAAGGGAGGTTTAGGTTGGACATTAGGAAAAACTTCTTAACTTTCAGGGTAGTTAACCAGTAGAATAAATTGCCTAGGGAAGTTGTGGACTCTTCATCATTGTCTAACTGGCTCTTAAAAATCTCCAAACAGCTGTCAGGGATGGTCTAGATCAGAAGTTCTCAAACTGTGGTCCATGGACCACCAGTGGACCGCAAGCTCCATTCAGGTGGTCTGCAGATAGTTCCCTCTAAGGTGTGTACCTGGGCGGCCACACACAAGAGAATGAAGGGCTACCAACCTAATTAGTGTAGCCGTGCAGGTGTGGCTCCACTAAATAAGAAGATGTACATTTTAGGTGAGGTGGTGGCCTTGGGAGGAATCGGGGCTAGGTGGAAGGGGGCAATGTGGTGAGAAGAGGGGGTGGGGAGAATTTGGATCATGCAGGGCTGCAGCGGCCAGAGAAAGAGGCGACATTCCCCAGCTCCAGGGCTGCAGGTGCCAGGGAGAAATGGCTCTCCTTACGTCTAAACAGCTGAGATTCTCACAAAGGCCTGTGAGCATCTCCAGGTCTCTGTTCCCAGGTCAGGATTGTCCCCAGCAGGTGGTGTATATGCATGGCAGATGTCGCTTGTGACTTCCCACCCACCTCACTGACCCCAGGGAGCAGCTCCCTGCCTTTGAAAGTTTGGATGGGATGTGGGAGCAGAATTGGTCTCTCTCTCCCCCCCGGAAATGTTTTGGGAAGGATTTAGATCCTGAGTTTTCAATTATCACAACAGATATTTTAATTCGTTCCCCCCTTTCCTGTTCCACTCTCTGAGATTCCCATTTGTAACAGGGGTTCGGGTGGTCGGGCAGCCTAGTGGTTAGATTGCCAGGCTCTCAGTCCCCTACTGGGCCGAGTACTTTGTCCTTAAGGCCAGGGGAGGGGTAAGGGACACCCAGGCCCTCCCTCTCCACAGGGTCCCAGCCCAGGGCCCTGTGTATATCAACTTCTGAACAGGGTGGGGTTGGTGTCCCTCCCAGCAGGGAGTCAGAACCCACTGCCCTGGGCTACTTTCTACGAGTCCATTCAGTTTGGGATATGGCCCCTCCAGTACAACCTGCTGGTGGCTTGCTGCCCACTGGGTTCCCTCTTGGGTCTAAGGACATGTCTTGGTGTGGTCCCAGGTCCCTTCAGGCAAGGTAAGGATGAGCCCCACAATGTCTCTGGGGGGTCTGCCCAGTCTGTTACCTCTGGTGCTGGGGGTTCATTTGCTGTCTCCCCTTAGCTGAGGAGCCAGTGCTGGCTTCCAGGTGGCTGCCCTGGCTGGCAGGTCACTGCTCCATCCCTTCAGCCCTAAGCAAAACCAGGGTCCCTTCTTTTAACCTCCTTCCAGTCCTGGCATTGTTTGCAGGTGTAGTAAGGTGGGGCTAGCTTAACCCAAACACTTTCTTTACCCCTTGCAGAGCCAGCTGGAAGTTTCTCTGCTTCATTGCGCTCTTCTTCCAGTGCAGGGACTGACTCCTATCTGGATTCTCTCTCTGTCACATCAGGTGATGGGATGGTGAGTGAGAACAAGGAGGAGCATCCTCAGCAGGAAGGTCCTGAGCAAATGGAAGCACAGAGAACACTATCAGGAAGATCTGAAGGGGATGTTTCCTGGAGTCCTGAGCAGGGAGAATCCTGTGGAAATCGACACAGACCAGAGGTGCAGCAGGGAACCTCCTCAGGAGAGAGACAACAGGGTAAATCCACTGACCAAGGGGTTGGTTTGAAGGACCTTCCTGAAGAGATGATCCAGCCAGGAATCTGCACTAAAGGGAAACCATATGAATGTGCTGAGTGCAGAAAAATCTTCAGTAATGACTCGTCCCTGATTGTTCATCAGCGAGTCCACACAGGAGAGAGACCCTATACCTGCTCGGAGTGTGGGAAATCCTTCACTCGGAGCTCCACCCTTGTTGTGCATCAGAGAGTGCACACAGAAGAGAAACCCTATAAATGCCTCGACTGCGGGAAAAGCTTCAAGCGGAGCTCAACCCTTATTTCACACCAGAAAATCCACACAGGAGAGAGACCTTATAACTGCCTGGAATGTGGGAAAGGCTTCAGTGAACGCTCAAACCTAAACAAACATCAGAGAATCCACACAGGAGAGAAACCTTATAACTGCCTTGAGTGCGGAAAAAGTTTCTCTTGGAGTTCACATCTCATTAAACATCAGAGAATGCACACTGGAAAGATGCCCTATAATTGCCCTGACTGTGGGAAAGGCTTCGGTGACAGCTCAGCTGTTGTTAGACATCAGAGGATCCATACTGGAGAGAGACCCTATAAATGCCTTGAGTGTGGGAAAAGCTTCAAGCAGAGCTCAAACCTTATGAATCATCAGATAATCCACACAGGAGAAAAACCCTATTACTGCCCTGAGTGTGGGAAGGGGTTCAGTCGGAAGGCTCACGTCATTTCACACCAGAAAATACACAGGCCAGAGAGATCCTTTAATTGCCTTGAGTGTGGGGAAAACTTCTCTAGCAGCTCTGACCTCGTTAAACATCAGAAAACCCACACTGGAAAGACACCCAATAAATGTTCTGTGTGTCAGAAAAGCTTCAAGCAGAGGTCAGAACTTATTTCACATCAGAGAGCCCACACAACAAAGAGAAACTATAAATGTTCTGTCTGTGGGAAAAGCTACAAGGGGAAGGTCTCTCTAATGTCCCATCAGAGACTCCATACAGGCTAGCAGGTGGCAGGAGCTCTCACTATGGGACAATGTGTCTATGCCCTCGTGAAGCAAAGAGTGAATGTCCTTCATTGGTGGAGGGTCTGTGTAGGAACAGCAAGTGGATGAAGGGTTCTGGTTTCAGTGGGGAATAGTTGGCGGCAGCGGCAGAGGAGGAGGAAACACTGGGGATCTGGGTGATTTCAAGGTTTGAAGGGAGCAGGCGATGGGATTAGTGGAGGATATTTCTGTGGGTTCTACATGTACTTTCCAATTTAGAAGAGAGGTAAAAATGCCCCATTGCAGTTTGTGCCTGAGTTGTCTCTGCAGCTCCTAGGGCATCTCGGGGCAGGGACAGGGGAATGTTATTCAGGGAAGCAGCAAGGGGCCCTCTGGGGCTGTAGTTACAAGGCAGGAAGAGCTGCTGATCTGAACTAACAGGATGTCAGAGCACTGCTCAGTGTATTGGAATCTATGCAGACATGAGTGATGGGAGCAGCTGGAGATTGGGGAATTCATGGTGGAGATTCCCCAGAGAGGTAGGAACTCTGGGGGATGCCCTTTTAGAAGTGTGGTCTAGTGGTTAGAGGGGAGAGTGGGGGAAATGAGCTAGGACTCCTGGGTGTGAGCTAGTGCCAGTCACTTCCCGTTCTCTCTCTGTGTCCATTTCTCCCATCTCTACAGTGGAGAGAATAGTTGTCCAACTCCATGGAGAGTTGTAAGGGGTTGGTAATTGCATTCTCCTGAGCCACAGAACACACAGTAAGTACTTGGAAGGGAAAACATTTTTGTTATTGTTATTACTGTGTTTTGTAGAATCACAGAAATGCAGGGTTGGATCATAGGTGCTGGAACTAGGGGTGCTGCCAAACCCCCTGGCTTGAAGTGGTTTCTATTATATAAAAGGTTTATAGTTTTAGTTCAGTGGCTCGCAGCACCCCGTCTATAAAGATTGTTCCAGCACCCCTGGGTTGGAAGGAACCTTGAGAGGTCATCAAGTCCAATTCCCTGCACTGAGGCAGGACCAAGTAAACCTATACCACCCTTGTCAGGTGTTTGTCTAACCTGTTCTTAAAGACCTCCAATGATGGGGATTCCACAGCCTCCCCTGGAGGTCTATTCCAGAGCTTATCTATCCTACTAGTTAGAAAGCAAATGACTTTTTCCTTCCTAAGCATACCATTTTGCACTTGTCTTTACTGACTTGATTTCAGACCAATTCTCCAATTTGTCAAGGTCGTTTTGAATTCTGATCCTGTCCTCAAAAGTGCTAGAAATCCCTCCCATCTTGGAGTCATCAGCAAATGATATAAGCATATTCTCCACTCTGTTATCCTAGTGATTAATGATCATATTGAATAGTACCAGTTTCATGATTGACTCCTGAGGAGCCCCATTATCTATGTCCCTGTAGTTTAACAATGAACCATTGCTAACTACTCTTTGAGTATGAACTTTCCAACAGTTTTGTACCCACCTTGTGGTAATTTCATCTAGACCACATTTCCCTAGTTTTTCTGAGATTGTCATAGGGGACTATGCCAAAAGCCTTACCAAAATCAAGATATATCTGCTGCGTTCCCCATGGCCAGTACACCAGTAACCCTGTCAAAGAAGGACATTAGATTGGTTTGGCATGCTTCGTTCTTGACAAAGCCATGTTGGTTATTTCTTATTATCTTATTACCCTGCAGGTACTTACAAACTGATTAACAATTTGTTCCAGTATCTTTCCAGGTGTCGAAGTTAGGGTAACCAGTCTATAATTCTCCAGGTCCTCTTTGTTTCCCTTTTTAAAGTTAGCTTCGGTGTTTTCCCTACTCTAGTGCTCTGGGACCTCACCCGTGCTCTGGGACCTCACCCATCCTCTGAGTTCTCATAGATAATCGCTAGTGATTCAGAGGTTGGTTCAGCTAGTTACTTAAGTACCCTAGAGTCAATTTCTGTCAGGCCATGCCGATTTCAATACACATTACCTCTCTATCTGATCTTTAACCTCTCTTTTCCTGTGTTGGCTTGAATTACCTCCCCTTTGCTGTTCATATTAATTATGTTAAGTATCCGGTCAGACTAGTGAATACTGATGCAAAGTAGGCATTAAACACCTCAGCCCTTTTGTCATCCATTTATTATAACTATTTGATGCTCTCCTGTCCCTTCCTAGCTCTATCAGGGGGAGCATGTTATTGAATGGAAAGGAAGGCCTGTAGCTGGAATTCCTTATCTCTGTTTTCAAGAAGGGGCTCAGATGAGATTGTGACCCCTGGGATTATTCCTGAAATAATTGCCCTGGCACGGATTTTCTCCTTGTTTCTGGATCATGGGAAGGGGCAGGGTCTCGTGTTTCTGGAAAATCAGCTTTTGGGTGAGTCTTTTATATCTCATTGAAATTTTTACCTGAATGTTTCTTTTTATACAAATAAATTCTTAATATTTTTTTTGAGTGTTCGGTGTGAAGTCTGTCTCTCCCAGAGCTCTGCCAGGGCATGATGATGCTGGGAGTCCCAAGAAGGAACTGAAAGCTCAAAGAGTGGGTCAGAGCCATCTGTCCCCCAGCCCCTGCTGAAGGTGCCCTATAAATCCGGGTGCCCTGTGCAAGGCATCTGGCGAGCAAGTGTTCGCTTCCCTTCTCCTAGCAGTGTGGGTGGGAAGCAGGAGCCTGGGAAGATGCTCTGGGGACCAGAGAGCCATCGCTCTAGCT
The DNA here is from genome assembly GCF_003597395.2 of Chelonoidis abingdonii. Lineage (NCBI taxonomy): Eukaryota > Metazoa > Chordata > Testudines > Testudinidae > Chelonoidis > Chelonoidis abingdonii. The sequence goes on along the minus strand of NC_133781.1, from coordinate 2,600,755 downwards.
GAGCTGAGACACAGCCCTGGGAGGCAGCAGGGCGCTGCTCTGTGGGACACGTTTCCAAGGTTGGAAAAAGATTCTGGCTGGATCTCCCCTGGGTCACGTTTTCATCCCCAGAGCAGAGCGCAGGCGGGGAGCGGGATTCATTAGCTCCTGCCTCCAGAGGGCTCTGGGTGTTCCGGAGGCTGGGGACAGCCTCTTCTTGGACTCCTAATAGTTTAAAAAAGATTTTGGCTCAATTTCCTGTTGTTACTTCTTCATGAGCCATTTAAAAACAGAATACGTTTTCTTATATTTTGTTATAAAAGGGTAACTATCTTCTGGAAGCTTTATTCTTCTTTCTTTTTACTCAACTTTAATTTCAGGAGAGCTTACTTCCATCCCACTTCCAAATGCAGGAAGAAGTCACCTCTAGTTTGATTCTAATTTTAAGAGCTTCCAAGTTTATTATAAAAACATCTTGACTCCATATGGTTAGAATGATCTCTCTTATTTTAAGCATTGTCAAAGAGACATTAGTAACAAAACAAGAGAGCTAATTCTTACTAATAATGTTATCTAACTACACAATTGTGACACTTAACCCTTATACAGCATCCCTAGATTTACTAATATATGAGCATATACTACAACTCTGTGCACCAAAATCTTATGTTTTGTTAGTAAATCTCTTTTCATGCCAAATCTCCACAAAACCCTGCTTTATTACCAAAAAAGCCTTTCATTGTTGTTGTTTGTTGTTTTTTTGGCATTAGAGTTTTATTTTTCCTTGGATGTTTAAAACATTGGTTGTTTACTTTTCTTCATCTTATGAATTAGGACAGGGGTCAGCAACCTTTCAGAAGTGCTGTGCCAAGTCTTCGTTTATTCACTCTAATGTAAGGTTTTGCATGCCAGTAATACATTAACGTTTTTAGAAGGTCTCTTTCTATAAGTACATAACTAAACTATTGTTGTATGTAAAGTAAATAAGGTTTTTAAAAGTTTAAGAAGCTTCATTTAAAATTAAATTAAAATGCAGATCTTATCAGTCTAGTGTGATCTTTGCCCTTGCTTTTCCTTGGAGAGTTTTCCAATGTCTGGCACGTACTTTAAGCTTAAGTGATCAGTTGTTAACCAGCTTTGAGAGGGACAGAGGACAGATTTCATGTGTGAAAATACCTATTCACACAGGTATATGGATCCAAATGCTGAAAGCATTGCAAATGCAATTTTCTTCAAACAGTTAAATTTCACTGGCAGGGACGTCCAGCAGGTCAGAATATCTCCTCATGATCTCTCTTGGTAGCTTCAAGTGCGCTCCACAGATCTCCAGACTTTGATGTTCACAATTCTGAGCTTTTTAACTGAATGAGCCGCATTTTGAAATCTTCAACACCCATCCACTGAAATATACAGACAAATCCAAGTCACTTTTATTGAACTTTTCAGGTTTAATTAGAAAAGAAAGCGTTGGGCCAAATCGCTGGAAATCTTGAAATCTGTCAGAAAATTCTGATTCCAGTTCTTGCATGTACATTCTAATCTCAATGTCAAATGCAGTGCACTGTTCCATGTGGCATGACAGTGATGTAAGCAGCAGTGGCGCTGGAACAATTTTTAAGGTGAGGGTGCTGAGCTGCACCCCCTCTTGCCCCTGTCTGCACCCCTCACCGCCCCAGGATGGGGCTGGTGGGTTTCAGTTGGGGCGGCTGCAGAGCCCCAGGCCAGTGCCGGGACCCCAGGCTGGCAGCAGAGCCCCCCAGACTGGTAGCTGGGACCCAGGACTGGCGGCGGGCTGAGACGGGCTGGTGGATGAAACCCCAGCTGGCAAGGGGCCGGCAGCTGGTACCCCAGGCTGGCAGCAGAGCCCCTGGGACTGGTGACTGGCAGGGGGTAGGTGGAACCAAGAACAGCCCCCGGCCCATGTCCCCCGCCCCCTATGCTTCCTACCAAGGGTGGATGGAGGGTCCGTGGCTCCCCATTTGTTTTGTACCGTGGTCGGTACCGTGGTCGGGCTGCAGCTCCAAGGCCTGTCCCCTGGCTGGAGCTGTGTCAGGGTAATAGCCGTGCAGGCTGCTGTAGGGAACCACGGGCCCTCCTGCCCTGGGTTGGGGGCCCACGGGGTGGGGACATAGGCTGGGGCCTGCTCTTGGCCCCCTACACTCCCCCTGGGCAGGTGGAGGGTCTGCAGCTTCTGACCCGCTGCAGCTTCTGGCTTGGCCGGGGGCAGGGCCTTGGGTAGAAGGCATGGGGCCACAGATGGGCCAGGGGCTCCTGCTCCTCCCACTTTTTGGAAGGATCCACCACCCCTGTGGCAATGCCATTTGGCTTCCTCTCTCTGGCCCTCTCTGGTCAGGACATTTTTTAGGATTAGAATAAAGTTGAGGGTCCCAGGAGATGATGGGGGTGGCAGCCATAACAGTGAACTCTTTCCAATGGCCAATTTTTACCTCAGTCTCTATCTTTAAGGACCCCAGAGAACTGCTGAGCAGTGCAGCTGGCATACTGTGGGGGGCAGCACCGCCTGCTGCCAACCGGGGAATCCTGCAGGCTGCAATATACGGGCTGCTACCAATGCCTGTGCCTCACTTAGCCTGCAGGCAGCACAGAGAGGAGGCCCACTGCAGGGCACAGAGGTGGCTGTGGGGCTGTTTCAGCTCATATGCACTGTGAGGTCTTGGGGTCTGGGGGTCTTGGGTTCCCAGAGGCACTGGGTCTTGGGGGTCTTGGGTTCTCAGAGGCAACATAAAATAATGGGGTGCCCAGTGCTGGCCCTGGGAGGATGGTCCCAGACTAGGAAGGAGTCTAGTCTGCGAAAGAAGCTTATTGGAACATCTCTGAGGGTGAGATTTACCTGTATTCAGTTTCTCAGTGTATTAGGCTTAGACTTGTGTGTTTTGTTTTATTTTGCTTGGTAACTTACTTTGTTCTGTCTTATTACTGGGAATCACGTAAATCCTAGTTTTTATACTTAATAAAATCACTTGTTTATGAATTAACCCAGAGTAAGTGATTAATACCTGGGGGAGCAAACAGCTATGCATATCTCTCTCTGTGTTATAGAGGGCAAATACTTTCTGAATTTACCCTGTATAAGCTTTATACAGAGTAAAACGGATTTATTTGGCACTTGGATCCCATTGGGAACTAGGTGCTGGAGACAGGAGTACTTGCTGAGCTGTTTTCAGTTAGGTCTGCAGCTTTGGGGGCATGGTTCAGACCCTGGGTCTGTTGCAGCAGGCTAGCATGGCCCAAGCCTGCGTTGGTGCATCATGGGTTGCCAGTGCAGAGGACAAGCCTTGTCCTGAGGGTACCACACACAATTTCGCACCCATGTTTTAACATCATTTTTCAAACACTCGCATTCTGCTACTTGCTCCAGCCTTTTTAAAGTCCCTTCCACTTTTTCATGTGTAAACTGATGGGCTACATTAAGTAACTTTTTTTTTGAATTTGGTTAGGGTGGTCTGTAGTGCCATCTGTTGGCTCAGACGTGTCAGCACAGACACTTTTTGAATTTTGATTACAACTGCTATGTTATGCTGTTGGGCTATTGTATTCATTCGATTATTTCAGGGGCCTCCATACCCGTGCCTTTACATGTCGCACCTTTAACTGTTGAGGGTTCTTTGTTACCCACTGGTAAATTAATTTCCATTCCTCTGAGTCGGCAATAGCCGTTTTATCTGCTGCTTTTTACCTCTTTTTTTATAATTTTATATTCAGAACTGTATCTACTTCACACAAAAATTACTGTCAGCATAAATATACACGGGCCATGGGGAATTTTTATATTGCCTTAAAACCTGATAAATTGCATGGAGCTCAGCATACTGAGCCAATCCATGGTCTAAATGTTCCTGAATTACTTCCTTTTCTAAGTTAATGGCAGCGTATTTTACAAATTTTCTTTTACTACTATTGCGCTCCCGTCAGTAAACCAGACGTGCTTTTTTTGGCCCACGGAATTTAATTCTTCCAGTGGGGGTGCCTCTACCAAGGCAATTCTTTGCTCCAGAGTGACCTCGGGACATCTATGTTGGTTCCCTTTTTCAATTAGGGCACGTGTTAGCATGTCCGGCTTGGACACTGTTTCTGTGATTATCCCTCTGTTAACTAAAATAAGTGTCCACTGGGTCATTTGGATGTTTGAGACTTTGCCTCCCATCAATCTTCCTGATAAAATGTACCTGAGAGGAGTGTGGGTGCTTTGGATAGTAATAGGAACCATTCCTGTGAGGGGCTCAAAAGATTGTACTGCCCAGACGGCTGCGAGACACTCACGTTCACAGGGGATCAAAATTTATTTCTGCTCCTTGTAATTTCCGGAATTCATATGCTACTGGCACTAGCTTTCCCTCTTTATAATTTTGTAATAGTGTGGCAGCCAAGGCCATGTTGTTAACTGCCAAATGAATAACAAAAGGTTGTGGCTTGTTAGGGAAAGGCAGGGTGTGAGCTGAGATAGCCTTTTATTTTAGCAGGGTTAAAGCAGAGTCCTGTTTTCCCCATTCCCATTTTGTTTTTGAGCTGTTTCCACAATGGGTGAGTTATTTCAGCATATTTATAAATGTGTGGTCTAAGAAAATTGAGTTCTCCTAGGAGTACTCTTAAAGAGCGGGTGTTGATAGGGGTCAGCATTTTTACCAGTGCCCTTACCCTCCTCTGATCTACCCATCTCCCTTCTTGTCCAACGACTATGCCTGGGTATGTAACCTGAGGTAGCACCAACTGAGCCTTGTCTAAGGCCACTTTGAACCCCGTTTCCTGAATTAGTGCCAAAACTTTGCTGTTAGTGTTTGAGTTTGTGCTGCGGTTTCCCCAAATATTAAAATGTTTACATATGAAAACACAGAAGGCCTCTCTTGTGGACTCCACTGGTCTAGCATATCCACAACATGCCGATGGGCAATAGCTGGGCTGTTGTGATATCCCTGGGGCAACTGATAAAAGGTCTATTGTTGCTCCTTTATTGTAAAGACAAACTGATCTTGAGAGTCCGGCTGTAGAGATATGGCAAAGAAACAGTTAGCCAAATCACTAACTAAAAAGTGCAAGCCACATAGAAATATTTCTATAACCTGTGTCATAGCAGCCACAATAGGGGCGATAGGAATGGTGCCCTTACTGATTTTTCTATAACTTGTTAAACACCAGGATTGGCCGTTTGCCTTTAGCACTGGCCACACAGGGGAGTTGAAGGGTGAATTCTTTTTTCTAATGACCCCCTGTTCTAGTTCATGGATGGTTTGCACCAATTGAGCCTTTGCCTCTCTCGGGTAAGAGTATTGTTTTTGGGGAGGCACAAATTTCCCCAACAATCTTAACACAAGCATTAATTTTACCACACGTTTTTTTTTAATTCCTGAGTCCATACTGAGGGGAATTTCAAGTGCCACTTTTCAGCTTGTTGAGCTGTAAGAGCAATTACTGGTCTCTCTCCACCTTTCATTAATATGATATCCTGCTGATTTTTCCTGAAGTGGGAGGGGGAATTTCTCACTTCCAAAGGGTTCCTCTAGGCATATTGATTACCACATTGTTTTTGAATAGCCAGTTGGATCCCAAAATAATTTCATGAACCATATCAGGAGTTTGGATCAAATCCCCTAACGCCTCAAACCCTTGCACCAAAAAGGGGACTTGGGTCCATTCCCACCTGGCACTAGGTTTCTCTTGAAAGAATTTTAAAGTTACATATTTAAATTTTTTTTTTTTTTTTTTTTTTTTTTTTTTTAAACTTTTGGGGCTGTTTTGATTATTTTTACAGTGGCTCCTACACTAGCTTTAAGAGATACAGGCGGTGGTGAGCTGGGGCCGGTTCGCACCGGTTCACAGGAACCGGTTGTTAAATTTAGAAGCCTTTTTAGTACCGGTTGTTCCAGGACAACCGGTTCTAAAAAAGCTTTTAAATTTAACAAAGGCTCGGGCAGTTGACCCGGCCCCAGCCCCGGCCCCAGCTTACGCCCCCTCCTCCACTGAACGCTCCGCCCTCCTCCTCCCCTTCCCCTGTTTCCCACAAATCAAATGTTCGTGGAAAGCCTGAAACAAGCACCAGGCAGGTAAGCTGGGCAGGGGGAGGATGCGAGGAGGGCTCCAGGCCGGTTCAGGGAGTTGGGCCCCGCGGCGCCAGTCCTGGTCCTGGCTGAGTGGCTTCGGCTCAGCTCGGCCCGGCCCAGCCCGACCCAGCCCGGGGAGCCGGGCCCCGCGGCGCCAGTCTCAGTCCCTGCCCCGGCTGAGTGGCTCGGCCCAGCCTGGGGAGTCGGGCCTCATGGCATCAGTTCCGGTCCTGGCTGAGCGGCTCCGGCCTCACTCGGCCCGGGGAGTTGGGCCCTGCGGCGCCGGTGCCAGCTGAGCGGCTCCGGCCCAGCCTGGCCCAGGGAGTCGGGCCCCGCGGTGCCAGTGCCAGCTGAGTAACTCCGGCCTGGCCCAGGGAGTCGGGCCCTGCGGCGCTGGTGCCGGCCAAGCGGCTCCGGCTCGGGGAGTCAGAATTTTACCAGTAGCAGCTGGCCAACAAAATGCTGCCTTAGGAGACTGATAGCAGACTTACTGGTAGAAATACTAATTTTACAAGTGCAATTACTGTTTTTTTTCCTCAGCCCTGGCCTCCTGCCTACCAATAATGAACAATTAATGAAGGGTAAGGGTGGGGTAAGGGTACTTGTGTAGCCAGATGTGTATATTTTTGTCATATTTGAACAAAACTGTCTATATTTAGAGAGACTCTCTTCCCCATACCTCCTTTTTATTAATCGATTCTGATAAAATTTGAAATGGTGTCAGTTTTTTCTTTTTTAGAGACCCCTCATATTGTGAGGCCCTAATCTGTATTTTAGTTATTTTATGCCTTAATCCAGCCCTGGGTGTAGGAAAATCCCTGCTCCCAGCCTTCCCTCCATTGTGCTGAGATCATCTCCCTCCATACAGCTGAGTCAGATTCCTGCCCCCGCGTGGCCCGTTGTGGCCAGTTCACTCCTCTCCATGGGCAGAGGCTCCCCCAGGGCAGTAAATGCTGGGACTTTCCCAATGGTCTCTCGCCCCATTGCATTCACTGGCTCCCCTCCTTCCTGTCATTACATTCCTGCCCCCATTACCCACATACTCTAGGGGCAACCACCCTTACCCTGTTCCTAGAGCTCAAGGCACAACCCTGTTAATTTAGCACCCACTCATACCCTTCTGTGGTCTCAGGGCATAACCTCACGCTCTGCGGCTTTGCGGGGTCTTTTACCAGTGAAAGCACTTTACACAGTAATATCCTTAACCTCTGTTTATGAACAAATACCAAAACAGAACGCACACACTAAGCATACAATGCTCACCATTCCCAATAAGGCAGATGAAGTTTTCCTGATTGCCAGTTAAGATCAGGTCACTGGGGACTCCAGCATTCTGCACGATGTAATTTGCAGGGTGTTGAGTTCTGGAAGCTCAGATCTTGTGCTGGGTCCTGGAATTGGTTCCAAAGAACTTGCTTTTGAACCCCAGTTTATATAGTGAAATGTGAGTCCTGCTTAGCTGTACCTTAATCATTTTACTGAAGTATTACAAAATAATTCCTTTGACCAAACCTAACATATTGTAAAACAATTCTTTAACCAGTCATACCCCACCATCTTAGATGATTTTAGTCTTGTAAAATTAGTTATGTAATAGACAGAAACAAAGAACGAGATAGAAATCACACAGATAAACAATAGAGAACTGGGGATCATAAAAGCAAAACAATAAAGAAGTAGAGGTTTCACACCCACGACTGTTAAATGATTCTTTGCCAGACAGAATGCTATCAAACAAAGGTGTTTTTCTTTTGTTTTTTGTTTTATTACACATTTTAATATCTGTTTTCTTTATCCAGTCATGATGGGTGCTATTAGGACAGAATTTCCTTCTTAACAGCCTGATATTACACAATCTTTATGTAATTTAGATGGAATGTGGGGATGTGACTTTCTGCTTCTTGGCTCATGGCTCCTGCTCTCTTAATATGGCTGCAGAAAAAGGCCTCAGACCTTACAGATACTGTATATAAAAGGGAGCAGTTCAGCCCAGTCTGAGCTGATGGAGGAAGAGAGCGTACATATGCTATGAGCTCCTGCCGGGAAGCTGCTAGAGCTGCAGACTGTGGAGGCCAAACATGCTGAGTCCACTGTGGGGCCTCAGTCGACCACAGACAGAGAGGGAGAGAGATGGCCACTGCTGGTAGAGGAAGTGCCAGAGCTGAAATCATACTAGGAAGCAGCCCAGGAAGAGCATTTTTTGAGATTGTAACTTGAACCTGAACCCAGGGCTACTGGTTTTACAGGGCCCTGGGCTGAGACCTAGTGGAGTAGGGTGGACCCAGGTCCCCCTACCCCTTCCCACACCTATCCCTGGGTACAGTGGGCATCCAAGGGACTGGACGCTACTGCCAGAGATAGTGACTATTGGGCACTGCTACCAGAGGCTAGAGCCACTAGGCACTACAGCCCCAGATTGATTGATTCTTGGCACTGAGGACAGGGACTGCCATACTGACTCTGGCCACAGGGTTTTGCTGCCCCGAGGGTAAGGGCAGCTCCCAGATCTCCAGCTATTAGGACCCACTACTCTGACCGCAAGGAGCCACACTCACAGAAAAGGGTAATTTTCCCCCCTTTCTTTCCCTGACAGCCTGAAATCATGCTACATCCTGCTACCTAAACCGGAATGCTGACAGAATGTGTAGCTGACAGTTCTACAGGTACAACACCCTTCTCCTGCCGCCCATTGCTTGAAGCTCTTCTGAACATGGAGTCAAAGCCCCTTAATCTCAGTACCTTTACTTTTGTTTTTCATTTTTATCTCTCTCCCCACCCCAAATTCCCCCCTCTTGTTACTTCACCTGTTGCTCTGTGTCGCCTCCAGACGCAGTAACCACCTAGGACCATGAGAATGGCCAGGACCATGAGAACAGCCAGGATCACCCAGAGAGCCACTTTCGAGGGATGGACCCTTGGGAAAAACAGCTCTGCAAGAGAAAGTGTCATTGACTTGGGAGCAAACACGTGCAGAATGAAGGCAGGACACTGTGCCAGTGGTGACACTGGGACTAGTTACAAGACTCTCACAGGGAAATACACAGTGTATTTCCCTGTGAGATGTGGATCCTTTGTGCCTCTTCTTACTGAGCATGGTTAATTAATGGGAGAGGGTGAGTTGTGGGTAGGGAGGAGCATGGAAATTTAGAGAAAAAAATCTTCCTGCGTCTTGGAGTGATGCTCGCTATAGGGGCCTTGCTATGTGGTTATTGTGGTGTATTGAAAACTGTTGTGACAAAGTTCCTCCTCTACCTTGGTGGGTCCTGCGCTTATTGGCAGATTTGCTCACCTCAGTGAGCTTCCCCACAGTCTGGGTCAACTCCTCCTGTGTCTGATCAGGAGTTGGGAGGTTTGGGGGGAACCCAGGCCCACCCTCTACTCTGGGTTCCAGCCCAGGGCCCTGTGGATTGCAGCTGTCTATAGTGCCTCCTGTAACAGCTGCATGACAGCTACAACTCCCTGGGCTACTTCCCCATGGCCTCCTCCAAACACCTTCTTTATCCTCACCACAGGACCTTCCTCCTGGTGTCTGATAACGCTTGTCCTCCTTAGTCCTCCAGCAGCACACCCTCTCAGTCTCAGCTCCTTGTGTCTCTTGCTCCCAGCTCCTCACACGCACTTCCTCTCCTCTGGCTCCCCCTTGCCTGACTGGAGAGAGCTCCTTTTAAAACCCAGGTGCCCTGATTAGCCTGCCTTGATTGGCTGCAGGTGTTCTAATCAGCCTGTCTGCCTTAATTGGTTCTAGCAGCTTCCTGATTACTCTAGTGCAGCCCCTGCTCTGGTCACTCAAGGAACAGAAAACTACTTATCCAGTGACCAGTATATTTGCCCTCTACCAGACTCCTGTACCCCACCGGTTTGGGTCTGTCACACTGTGTAGAAATCACAAACTGTCACTTTGAATCCTGAGGGGTTTTCTAGTGCTGCTTGCATGCTAGGGGGCTATATCAGGATCATGCAATCTGGGGCCTTAGCCGTCAATCTGCAAAGAGCCAGCCTAGAGCAAGGTAGGCCGTGTTCTGCCTCTCTGCCTATGGGAGCAGCCTGCTTTCTCACTCTCTGTACTTGGCTATTGTGTGTTAGAGTTCTCGATTCTTAGAAATAAAGCAATGTTACATTACAACCTTCCAGGAAGAGTATTTATGTTTGTTTCCAACTCTCTGTGGGTATGCTGTGAACACAACAATCACGTGGTACTGGGCATACCATAAGCTTATCAGCAGGGCAGCACTATGAGATCTCAGATGAAAACTGCTTGACAAATGCATTTAAACATTTAGACATTATTATAGTGATAAACTACTCATTCTGTACTAACAAAGTTATTTGGTAGATGATAATACATACAAATCTGAACCTTTTTTCTAAAAAAAATAAGGTACTCTTAGCTAAGAGTTTGTTTCTACATGTTTTGAGCCTGATCCTTTATTGCTTGCACTGCCAAAACTCTCATCGACCTGGTTATGCAATAATGGCAGGATCAGGCCCACTGTGTGACTGTGAAATAAAAAAAAACCCCACCATTTACATTCATGAGATGATGCTGGCTGTGGAACTCTGCATTTACTGCCTTCTGTGCAATTAAATACAAGTTATAGCCTGATACTTAGTTCTCATTGGGGCAAAACTCATTTAGGCTGGTGAGAGTTTTGTCAGAGTCTGCAGTGCAGGACAGGGCCCATAGTGCAGCTCTCACTCTGATGTGGTATTCTTAGATGTAATCTGAGGCAACGTCTACATTACACAGCTTTTATCGACATGGCTATGTAGTTACAGCTATGTTGCTAAAAGTCATGTAGTGTACCTGCTATTTCTTGGCTCTCCTGCCGACAAAAAACTTCCATCCCCCCAACGAGTGGCGTTTGCATTGTCAGCAAAAGAGTGCTCCTGCTGACAACACACTGGCACTTGACGACGCAAAATTTTGTCTTTCAAGGGTGGGAGGAGGGCGGAACACTTCTGAAAGACAAAAGTTTTGTCATTCAATTGCCAGTGTAGACATAGCCTTAGGTTATGTCTAAACTATGCAGCTTTTAGTGATGCGGCTGTGCTGCTACAGCCGTACCTCTAAAAGGCACGCAGTATAGTCACTGTTTGCCAGCAGGAGAGAGCTCTCCTGCCGACAAAAAACGTCCACCCCCAGCGAGCGGCGTTAGCTTTGTCGGCAGGAAAGCGCTCTTGCTGACAAAGCACTGTTCACACCAGTGCATATTGTCAGCAAAATGTTTGTCTTTTGGGGGTGTAGACAAAGCTTAAGTAGCAATGCTCAGACCATATCCTGGGCTCTCTTGTGCTATTCAGGAAAAATGACTTCATTAGCCAGAGGGATAGCTCGGTGGTTTGAGCATTGGCCTGCTAAACCCAGGGTTGTGAGCTCAATCCTTGAGGGGGCCATTTGGGGCTTGGTCCTGTTTTGAGCAGGGGGTTGGACTAGATGATCTCCTGAGGTCCCTTCCAACCCTAATACTCTATAAACACTCAGAAACGCCCACTGAGAACAAAGGAAAATTTCCTCCCACTGAGAACTGTGATCTTCACAGTGCACACACAGAGAAGTTAGATACAAATATACATACTCTTGCTGAAAGGTATCAGCATAACACCACTTTATTTCTTAGAATCCAGAACCTTAACACACAAGAACTGCACAACAGAGAGAGGGATGCTCCGCAAGGCAGTGGTCACAACTCACCCCACCTTGCTTTATGTTGCAGTGTAACACTATGACACACTGTATCCCATATAACAACCTGTACCCCCAGGTTCACCATTGTTATATAGTTATGATATATTTTGTACAAAGTATGCCTTGTGAGGTATCACTGGAAAATTTTTAATCTACTGAACATCATTGTTCTGTAAAAATGTGTACCTCAACATTGTATGTGGAGCTATGAGATTTTATTATGTTTGTTAATGAAATATGTTGTAATTCTGGGAAATGTCCACAGACTAGCTCCTCAGAGACGACAAAGAACTGACCACAGGTGTTAATATGCTATTAACTGCTGAAGCAACCATTCTTAAGAACATAAGAACGGCCATACTGGGTCAGACCAAAGGTCCACCTAGCCCAGTGTCCTGTCTTCAGACAGTGGCCAATGCTAGTTGCCCCAAAGGGAATGAACAGAACAGGTAATCATCAAATGATCCATTCCCTGTCTCTCATTCCCAGCTTCTGGCAAACAGAGCTAGGGACACCATCCCTGCCCATACTGGCTAATAGCCATTGATGGACCTATCCTCCATGGATTTATCTAGTTCTTTTTTTAACCCTGTTATAGTCTTGGCCAGGGGTCGGCAACTTTTCAGAAGTGGTGTGTCGAGTCTTCATTTATTCACTCTAATTTAAGGTTTTGCGTGCTGGTAATACATTTTAACGTTTTTAGAAGGTCTCCTTCTATAAGTCTATAATATATAACTAAACTATTGTTGTAAGTAAAGTAAATAAGGTTTTTAAAAATGTTTTAAGAGCTTCATTTAAAATTAAATTAAAATGCAGATCCCCTCCAGACCTGTGTGCCACTGAAAAGAGCTTGAGTGCTGCCTTCTGCACTCGTGTCATAGGTTGCCTACCCCTCATCTTGGCCTTGACAACATCCTCTGGCAAAGAGTTCCACAGGTTGACTGCGTTCTGTGAAGAAATACTTCCTTTTGTTTGTTTTAAACCTGCTGTCTATTAATTTTATTTGGTGACCCCTAGCTTTTGTGTTATGTGAAGGAGTAAATAACACTTCCTTATTTACTTTCTCCACACCAGTCATGATTTTGTAGACCACAATCATATCCCCCCTTAGCCATCTCTTTTCCGTGCTGAAAAGTCCCAGTCTTATTAATCTCTCCTCATATGGAAGCTGCTCCATATCCCTAATCATTTTTGTTGCCCTTTTCTGAACCTTTTCCAATTCCAATATATCTTTTTTGAGATGGGGCGACTATATCTGCATGCAGTATTCAAGATATGGGCATACCATAGATTTCTATAGAGGCAATATGATATTTTCTGTTTTATTATCTCTTTCTTAATGGTGCCCAAATCTGCTCGCTTTTTTGACTGCTGCTGCAGATTGAATGGATGTTTTCAGAGAACTATCCACAACAACTCCAAGATCTCTTTCTTCAGTGGTAACAGCTAATTTAGACTCCATCATTTTATGTATATAATTGGGATTATGTTTCCCAATGTGCATTACTTTGCATTTATCAACATTGAATTTCATCTTCCATTTTGTTGCCCAGTTACCTAGTTTGAGAGATCCTTTTGTAACTCTTAGTCTTCCTGGGACTTAACTATCTTTAGTAATTTTGTATCATCTGCAGATTTTGCCATCTCACTGTTTACCTCCTTTTTCAGATAATTTATGAACATGTAGAGTAGGACTGCTCCCAGTACAGAACTCAGGGGGACAACACTATTTACTTCTCTCCATTCTGAAAACTGACCATTTATTCCTACCCTTTGTTTCCTATAATTTAACCAGTTACCAGTCCACGAGAAGACCTTGTGACAATCTGTACGTTGGGGGAACACCCTGCACCCCCAAGTTCATCCTTATAATATGATTGTGTAGTATCCAATGCAGAGTTTGTCATGTCGGACGTCTTCAGAAAGCTCATGATGCACTGAGCATTGTTGTTACAGTAATGTTGTAATTTCATTTATATAGTTAGGAGGCTGAAAATTTGTCCTCATGGCTTACAAGAAGCCCAGGCAAAATTCTCCAAGAGCAGAGGGGCAGTTCACACCTCATCAGGGCATGTATGGGACAAATCCAGCCCAGCCTCACAGGAACAAAGGACACTTTGTTGCCTAGGCAGCAACAAAGGATCTGTTGGACTCTCGAGTGAGTCACCCCCCTTTGGTCAGTTTGGGACTGCAATGAGGTAATGCTCACCTGACTCTGAAGGGGTGGGGTGCAAAGCCAAGAAGGAAGAAAGAACATGATAAAAGAGAGAGATGTTTGCCATGCTTGCTCTCTCTTCCATCTTCATCTAACGACACCCTCGAAGAGACTGAAGCGCTGATCAGAGGGGAGAGCCTGGCTAAAGGGCAACCAGCCAGCCTGTGGTGAGAAGCATCTAAGCTTGTAACAGCACTGAAAGTGTTAAGTTCAACTTAGAATGCGTTTTGCTTTTATTCCAGTTGACCAAATCTGACTTGTGCTTTGACTTATAATTACTTAAAATCTATCTTTTGTAGTTAATAAATTTGTTTGTTTATTCTACCTGAAGCAGCGTGTTTGGTTCAAAGTGTGTCAGAGACTCCCCTTAGGATAACAAGCCTGGTACATATGAATTTCTTTGTTAAATTAATGAACGCATATAAGCTTGCAGCATCCAGCAGGCATAACTGGACACTGCAAGATGGAGGTTCCTAGGGTTATGTCTGAGACTGGAGATATTGGCTACTCTCATTTGGTTGCACAATCCAAGCAGTGGGTGGCCAAAAGTGCTCACTCACATAGCTGGGAGCAGCTTACATGCTAGAGGATGTGCGTGAACAGCCTGGGATGGGGGGGAAGGAGGGTGTCCTCATAGCAGAACAGGGTAAGGCTGGCTCCCAGAGTCAAGGATTGGAGTGACTGAGCAGATCACCAGTCCAGAAAACACCAGGGGAACGAACTGTCCATTTATTCCTATCCTTTGTTTCCTATCTTTTAACAAGTTGCCAGTCCTTCCCTCTTATTCCATGACAGCTTACTTTGCTTAAGAGCCTTTGGTGAGGAACCTTCTCAAAGGCTTTCTGAAAATCTAAGTACACTATATCCACTGGATCCCCCTTGTCCACATGCTTGTTAATCCCCCTCAAAGAATTCTTGTAGATTGGCAAGACATGATTTCCTTTTACAAAAACCATGTTGACTATTCCCCAACCAATTATGCTAATCTATTTGTCTGACAATTTTATTCTTTTCTATAGTTTCAACCAGTTTGCCTGCTAATGAAGTCAGGCTTACCGGCCTGTAATTGTTGAGATCACCTCTGGAGCGCTTTTTAAAAATTGGTGTCACATTAGCTATCCTCCAGTCATTTGGTACAGAAGCTGATTTAAATGATAGGTTAAGGACTGCAGTTAGTAATTCTGCAATTTCACATTTGAGTTCCATGAGAACTCTTGGGTGAATACCATCTGGTCCTGGTGACTTATTACTGTTTAGTTTATCAGTTTGTTTCAAAACCTCCTCCAATGACACCTCAATCTGGGACAGTTCCTGAGTTTAGTCACCTAAAAAGAATGGCTCAAGTTTGGGAATCTCCCCCACATCCTCAGCCATGAAGACTGATGTAAAGAATTCATTGAGTTTCTCTGCAATGCCCTTATCATCCTTCAGTGCTCCTTTAGCATCTCTATCGTCCAGTGACCCCACTGGTTGTTTAGCAGCTTCCTGCTTCTGATGTGGTTAAAAAAAATTGCTAAAACTTTTTGAGTCTTTGGCTAACTGTTCTTCAAATTCTTCTTTGGCCATCCTAATTATATTTTTAGATTTCATTTGCCAGAGTTTATGCTCCTTTCTATTTTCCTCACTAGGATTTAACTTTCACTTTTTAAAGGATGCCTTTTTGCCTCTCATTGCTTCTTTTACTTTGCTATCGGGAGGACTGTAAACAAAGGATTTGCATGTCATCCCCAAAGATGTCTGAAACTTCACATCCGCAGAAGGTGTGAAGAAATTTACAATTCACCTGAAAGAGGCTTTAAATCTCACGTACACAGGGGATCATTTTGTTCATACCCCAGTGGGGTTAATCCTTGAAGACAGGAGGAGGTTATAAAATAAAAGAGAGTGATCTCCACGTTACTTCTCCTTCCCCATCTCTACTCACAGCAACAAGATTGCTTGAAAGACAATAGGAGTATCATTTAATTGTGTGTGTGTTGGATGGGGTGGGGGGAAAGAGGTGTAATCCTAGATGGAAGGCTTTCTAGTAGGTATGGACTGCTGAAAGTTTTTGGGTGTGAGAAACCATTTTGCTTTCACAGCTCACTTAGCTTGTTAAAGTTTAGGAATTAGTCTGCGGTTTTATCTTTTTAAAAAATTTCTTGTGTAACCAATTCTGACCTTTATGCTTTACACTACTTAAAATCTACCTTTCTCTAGTTAATAAACTTGTTTTATTGTTATCTCACCCAGTGCATTTTGGTTGAGGTGTTTGGGGAACCTCTACTCAGGTTAAGAAAGGCACCAGCAGAATCATTTC
This sequence comes from Chelonoidis abingdonii, assembly GCF_003597395.2. Lineage (NCBI taxonomy): Eukaryota > Metazoa > Chordata > Testudines > Testudinidae > Chelonoidis > Chelonoidis abingdonii. The sequence goes on along the minus strand of NC_133781.1, from coordinate 2,584,520 downwards.
CTTTGATAAAATGACTGACTATTAATGAGCTTGCATTGTTCAGTAGTGTGCTGGACGCTACAGAATGAACATTTCTGGGTTGTGAGGCTGGGGCTGGGGAATTTGCGGGTGTCACCCTATACGTAGTTCATGGGTAGCTTGGAGAGCATTCATGTACCTTTGCTGGGAGTGACTTCTGGGAGTGACTTTACATGCTGTGTGAACAGAGCCTGGAGAGGCTGCTTTTCCCTAGCAAAGCAGTGTAAAAAGCACCCTGGGCTGAAGAGTTAAAGGGACACAGTGGTTCAGCAGTCCAGAATGTACCCTAAGGGGTGTCACAAACACAAGTTTATTTCTTAGAATCCAGAACCTTAATAGACAAGAACCCAAACCTGGGGGAGAGGGACTGCTCCCTAAGGCAGTGGGCACAACCCACCCCATCGTGCTTTAGGTTGGCTTGTCTATAGCAACAATTAGTGTGCAGCAAGTTGGGGAGTAAATCCGCCTTGAACCAGTCTGCTGCACCCTAACTGTCTGTGAGGACCCTGCAACCATGCACTAAAACTTCCCTGGTGCACTTTGATTTGTCCCTGTTTCAAAGCAGTGTAGTTGAAAGCACACTACAAAATTGTTAGTTCATGTAGCAGGGTCCACACAGACAGTTAGTGCTTAGCAGGCTAGTGAGAGGCAGATTTACACCCCAGCTTGCCACAAACTAACTGTTCCTGTAGACAAACCCTGATTCTGCTTGCACACTTCGCTACAGAGCCCTCTAACCAGCAAACAAGACTTGGAAAAAAACCCACTCTTAAGGTGATAGCTTGCAATTCCAACACAGACCTCACTATACCATAAGAATAAAGGAGAATTTCCTCCCCTCACATTGAGAAGAGTGATAATTGTTGGGTCCTGATCTGTTATGAAAATCTGGCCAATGGCGTAACAGCCTGCAAGGTGCTAAACACTCTCAGCTCCTACTGGAGTCAAAGGGTATCTCTGCACTATAATTAGCACCTGCAAATGGCCTATGTCAACTGACTCAGACTCACTGTGCCTGCGATAAGGGGCTGTTTAGTTGCAATGTAGCTGGCCTCAGGCTGAAACCCAGGCTCTGGGACCCTCCCACTTCACAAGGTCCCAAAGCCTGGTCTCCAGCCCAAGCATGAACATCTACACTACAGTTTAACAGCACCTTAGCCTGAGCTCTTTAAACCTGAGTCATTTGGCACAGTCTACCAGCAGGTATCTAATTGCAATGTAGACATATCCAAAGACAACTCTGGTTGTTCAGGACTTTCCAAGAACTGCTCAGCATCTTGAAGGTTCAGGCCAGTAAATAGGAGACACAATGATAAATACTATCCGCCCATGTCTGCAGCGTCTCAGTCTCTCCATGCGTAGCATGGACGGGCACTGACCTGCTACATAAATTGTTGACTCTCTCTCCTGGTTGAGTCGTGGGTTCCTGACACAGCAGGAAACTTTCTGGTTGGACTCTTCTGTTATAACAATAACAATCTCTGTTTGAAACAGGCCATCAGCCTCTAGGGATATTTTTTCAGAGGCTGATGGTAAGAGCTGCCCCCGGTGATCTCTCCACTGAGCCTCGGGCGCTGGGTACCATCTGGATGATTGACACACCACCTGGATACCTCCATCCTGATGTCCCTCCACAGAGATGACAGGATCAGAGCCCAAACCTACAGAAGCAATAAATGAACCTGTGATAATCCTGCAGTGCCCAGTAAAGAGCCAAAAGCTTTATTACACTGTTACCGAAAGCAATTTCCTGTTAAACTAATAATCAAATGTGAATCCATGAGTGTGGCTGGTCAGTTAATCTGGTCAGATTCATATTTGATAGGCAGTAAAATTCATATTAATGTCAGGGCCGTTCTATGCACCAATTTGCTCCACTTTAGTTAAACTGGTTTAGTTAATTAAGTCCAGATCCCTGTCTGGACACTCTTAAATCAAGAAGGAATTGACTCAAACTAAAGCAATACAAGCCCTTTCCAAACGCTTTTAGGAGTGTCCATACAGAGCTTTGCACTAGTTCATCAAAACCAATGCCCACGTATGTGTAGACAAACATTAAATTAAGTTGCAAATAAAAAACCCTTGTTATAGGGGAGTTTGGGTTGCTTGGCAGTGCCTTGCAGCTTTTCAGAATAAATAAGTGAACAGAAGAAAACTGATACAACTGAAAACCAGGAAATACACTCAGCAAAACAGGAAGACAAACACTCACACTTCTCACACCTGGTCACACTTGGGGGGTTTATTATTGATGAGCTAAACTGAAATAAAATTATCTTAACCTGAAACAAGAGTCTTGTACCTTAACCAAGAGTGTGAATTCAAACAGATTTCATAATTGCTCTATAGTTAACACACTAATGCCCACAAAATAGTTGACAATGCGGAATTACGGTTGCCCAGCAATGCCATGTGTCTTTCCAAAATGCAGAGAGTGGCTAAAGTTCAGTTTCTGAAACCCAAGAGCTACAAAGTAACGGCACACAGTGCCCCAGCCATGCAACCTTAACTCTGCCTCCTGGGACTGGCAATAGGCACTGGAATTGTTCAGTGAGGGAGGTATCATAATAAACAGACATGGGGGAGGGCTATGGGATGGTGCCATTGCTTGTGTTGTGTTTCCCTGATTTGGATTCCAGCATCTATCTGCCTGCACTTCCACTGTCTTCCCCATGTTCGGTGTCACTTTAGTGACTGGTGGAGGGATTAATTTGAGCAGACTGGCAGAGCTGTCACTGCAATATTAGAAGAGGTACATGTACCTTGAGGGATCAAGTATGTCTCATTTCAGTGCTGAGTTCTGTAGGCTGTGTCAGTAGAACTGCACAGAGGCATCTACTTGCCATGGGGATTGTCAGCAGTCTGGTGCTCGCTGCACCTGACCTAAACCTCATGTCACAGTTACAAAACTAGCTACACCTGTCCCCGTGCCAGTTTCTCTGAAAGCACATCCAGAGGTCAGTTGCCCTGCCTTTACCTGTCTTTCAATTCTGTGTATGAATCCCAGTTACTCTGTGGGTGCCAGACAGGAGCCAAAATCAATCCCAACCGGCGACATCAGTTTGGGGAGATTCAGAATCATTGTTTGGCCCCAGGTGTGCACAAAAGAGTTGTACTTACCACCTGTTAATATCACCTGCCTTTTTATTGATGTTTGTGTATCTCATTAACCCCTGGCTCTAATGACCTCAACTTTAGCCCACTAACCCTACTGCAGCGTCCAATAAGTCACAGCAATTTTCAAAACAATCTGAGTATGGGTCTGGATTTTAGAACCCTCAGAAAAAACAGCTGTTAACTGTAAACTAGAATAAACCTTAAGCAGAGCAAAGCTACTGCCCTACCAAGTTTCATCTCACAGTGAACGCTCTGACTCCACTTATTACCCTCTTGAAGACGTTAAAGTATCAGAACAAGTTACTAACCTGCCACCTGTAGTTCCAATAAAGCTGCTTCATAAAAGACACTGGACTGAAAAAAACACTTGTACTGCCCATCGTCTGAGGGTCGGATATCACGTATTCTCAGAAAAACGCTCCCATTGGTGATGTTGTCTTTCAAGAGCTCAGTTCTTCCTCGATATTCCAGCATCTGCTCACCATACTGATCCTGCCCATCGCGGTACAGGTGCACAACTGGAGAGAACCAGGATCGGAACCACCTCACCTCCATGTTCTCAGCGCTCATCCTAGGGGAGAGGTGGCAGGGCAGGACAGCCTCCCCACCTAGCGAGGTAATGATTAGATGGTCAGGTCCAGTCACTGTGAACTGTGCTGTGAAATGTATCGTGAAAAATGGAAATTAAATCAGCGAGGGGCTGGGGGTGGCATTAATTCAGCAGTAAATCACACAGTGAGAGAGTGTCCTGCATTAAGTGAACACCCCATACCCATGCAGTGCCCTAGACATGTCTACGAGTACAGAGAGTCACAGGCTTGGGGTAACTGCACCTCTGACTCCCTCTGTGGTCTGCTCAAGTCATGTCCCTTTAGGTCTCAGGCCTCCAGCCATCACATCTCCCTGGGCAGGGACCCGTGTCCCACTCCCTCAACACTGGGGTTTCAGGCTTGCAGCCCCCTGCAATTCACTGTGGTTTTTCCAGCAGGCCTGACCAAAGGCCAGCACCTGTGCTTTGCTTTCTCTCCCACGGCTATGAACAGTGTGTGCCAGCAGTTACCAGCAACTGAAGAGCTCTTTCAAAACAGAGAACATTGAAGGACAAAAGCCTGAGAAAACTAACCATTAACCAATAAGAGGTCTGAACACATTACATTTATGTTGAAGGATTCTTATCTGGCACATGGGACTTTCTGATAGGTTCCAAAGTCCTGCAAACCTTCTCTAAGGGTTTATCCTCTTGAGTAACAGGTCCTATTGGTTTGTAGCCCAAGATCCCAGGCCTCTGACCTGTTTAAATCAAGGTTGTTTTTTTTTACCAAATATCTTTGTTCTCTTTGGCTTCTGGGACCTGGTCTGAACTAGTTTGTGCAATTCTCCCTCCAGGTGGCACTTCTCTGCAGCTGTTACCTGTCCCAGCAGTAATTTCCTCCCATGGGTTGTACCTCCTGGAGAAGATGGGGTAACCCTCCCCAATGGAGTAGATTACAATTCTGAGCCCTCAGAGGTGCATATAACACGTATAGGTACCATTTATACAGGGGAAACAAAAAGAACATTCATAAAATAAATTCAATAATCCCCAAAATACCACATGTGGTTGCAATACCTGTCATGCGAGTACACATGAGTGTTATAGATTGTTCCTATTATCTCTGAATAGGGCTCAAAACTTCTCAAAGCACCTTGGATATAATGGATATTGGAGGCTTGATTCTCTGATACACAAAGAGAGCCACTCCGTCATGGGGCCTCCCCAACTGCTGCAGGGATAGTGAAGGGCATGCAAGATGAAAAACTATGAAAACAGATTATCACCATGATGCAGGCAAAGTCAGAGGCCAGATAATGGAGAGGGAGAAGGAGGTAGATAGAAAAGTGCAGGAAGCAGAGAACCAGCCATTGTGGAATTGCAGAGGGTGTCTCAGTTAAGAGACTCAACATGAGGATAAAAAACAATGAGGAGTACTTGTGGCACCTTAGAGACTAACAAATTTATTTGGGCATAAGCTTTCATGGGCTAGAACCCACTTCATCAGATGCATGGAGTGTTAAAAAATAGTATGCAGGTATAAATATACAGCACATGAAAAGATGGAAGCTGCCTTACCAAGTCAGTGCTAATGAGACAATTCAAGTAAAGCGGAAGTGGGCTATTCTCACCAGTAGCATCAGGAGAGACAGAGAGAGCAGGTTAAATTAGCAGGATGGAAATCACAGCAGAAGGGAATCAAAATGGCCAAGTTGCTGTGGAGGCAGCCCCGAGGCTGGAGTGGGTAACTATTATCCCTGAGGGAACAGAAACAGAAGCTGGCAAATTTCACATCCTCATTGTGACAGGAGCTTTAGCTCTGAGTCCTGATCAGATGTGCCAAGTGCAGCATCAATGATTTGTGGGTTGTTACTTCATAGCTGAAGAGTCGGGGATTCATGATTTATTTGTGGCTGAAGAGTCTGATCTGTGACTTATAAAGACTGCCAGTGCAGTGTACAGAAATGGGTAGTGTCCCTTTAAATAGTTTGTGAGCCCTGTTGTGGTGCTAGATAGTCAGGCCTGTCTGCAAAGGCCTATACTTTAAGAATGTAGGTGTATTCTTATCACTTAGCTAGTTATAGAGGTACAAAACAAGAATCAAAGTTAGTCTGCCTGTTTATAGCCTAGGCTAAGGCCTTTGGCTAAGCAGCAGAAGCAGCCATAAGCTGGAAAGTGAAAGGTCACGTCCTCAGTCACACTGAAATAAGGCAGTTTTGGGCTGTTAAAAAGGTGATCCAATCTATCATCTCTCAATAAAGGAAAGAGCTTAGAAGATTTAAAGAAAACTAAGTTTGATAGCATCCTGTCTGGCAAGAACTCACTTATCAATAGCTGGGATGTGAAATCCTCATTTCTTTGTTGTTCTATCACTGTAGTCCCCATTTCCCTATTGTTTGTCTGTATAATCTCTGTCTGGTTTCGTGATTGTTTCTGTCTGCTGTATAATTAATTTTGTTGGGCGTGAACCAATTAAGGTGGTGGTATATAATTGGTTAGATAATTATGTTACAATATGTTGGGATTGATTAGTGAAATTTCAGTAAAATGATTGGTTAAGGTATAGCTAAGCAGAACTTAAGTTTTACTATATAGCAGGGGTCTCAAACACACAGCCCGTGCGGCTGTTTCCTGCGTCCCGCCAAGCGGCTCATGCCTTCCCCCCCCACCCCCGCCTACCTCCAGGCCAGGGGTGGGCAAACTACAGCTTCAGGATTGCTCCCCTTGAGCCCTGCGCCGCTCCCTGAAGCGGCTGGCATCGTGTCCCTGTGGCCGGGGGAGGGGGGAGAAGCAGAGGGCTCTGTCCGTGTGTTGCCCTGGCTTTCAGGCACTGCCCCCACCACAGCTCCCATTGGCCAGGAACGGGGAACCGCGGCCAATGGGAGCTTCAGGGGAAGTACCTGGAAGTGCGGCAAGAAGTGTGTGGAGCCCTGTGTCCCTCTCCCCCAGGGGCCACAGGGATATGGTTCCAGCTACTTCCCGTAGCAGAGCAGAAGCGGGGCAGGGGCTGGCACCCTGCCCTGGCCCCAATGTGCGCTGCTGCCACCCCAGAGTCCGAAGCCCTCCTGCACTCTGCCCCCAACTCCCTGCCCTGAGCCCCCCTGCCTGAATCCCAATCTCCTGCTGCACCCCAACCCCCTGCCCTGAGCCCCCTGCCATGTCCCACACCCCTCCTGCACCCCAACTCCCTGCCCTGAGCCCCCTGCTGCACTCCACACTCCAACCTCCTGGCCTGAGTCCCCTGCTGCATCCCACACCCCATCTGCACCCTGAGCCCCCTGCCTGCACCCCAACCCCCTGCTGCACCTCAACTCCCTGCCCTGAGACCCCACCACACCCTTCATGCACCCGCTGGGGGCAGGGCGGGGGCAGAGTTGTGGTGAGGACTTCAGGGAAGTGTTGGGAAGAGGCAGGGCCTCATGGAAGGGATGGAGTGGGGGCAGGGCCGAGGACAGCGAGGAGGGGGTGTCTGTGATGTGGCCCTTGGGCCAATGATCTAGCCCTCATGTGGCCCTTGTGGTCATTTGAGTTTGAGACCCCTTCTATATAGTCTGCAGTCTATCCGGAAGGGGGTGGGAATTGGAATCATGTTTTGCGAAGGGGGGGAATGGGAACAGGGACACAGACAATGCTCTGTGGTGTCAGTGCTGGCAAGGGGGACACTGAGGAAGGAAATTGGAATCATTGCTTGCTGAAAGTTCACACCAATAAACATCGAATTGTTTGCACTTTTGGACTTGGGTATTGTTGCTCTCTGTTCATGCGAGAAGGACCAGGGAAGTGAGAGGGTGAAGGAATAATCATAAAATCATGATTCTATGATTCTAAGCAGTGCTGATCCCCGTGGAACAGTTCAGAATCAATTAATAAGCCATCTAACAGGATGGATGTAGTGTCAAGGCCTGACAAGCTGGTGTATAGATCTTAACCATGGTCAGTGGGGACCCAGCTGTTCCTTGTGGTTTCTCCATGTTACTGATTGTTGTATAAAGTGCAAAGACACACCAGGCAGGTTGAGCAGATGCTGTTTATAAGACAAGGCAGTGATGCAAGACAGATGGTGATGAGCAGCAATACCAACAGCAGCAAACCCAGCGAGGAGGCCGGAGCTCCTACCTGACGCCAGCCTGTGAACCTGTAGAGTGAGGCAGAGAGCGACGTAGCCGGGCAGAGCGGAGCTCACTGTGGAGCCGGGGGAGAATGAGGGAACCTTCCCCGTCATCATAGCTTGGTCTGGGGAACAGGAGAAATAACAAACCAGATGGCGAGTGGGTGGGATGCAGTGACAGGACAGTGCCACGGGGCAGTGGGGAGGAGGTAACTAGCCTCACTGTTGCCTGCCATACACCAGAAGGGAAGAGATTTCCCCCACAGTCCTCGTCTGCACTGGCTCTGAGCAGGGTCAGATGTTGCTGTGATTAAAACCCAGAACTGCCAGAAGCCAGTCCATACCACGGCTGAGACCTATGGAGCTCTCTGCTCTATTTAGATTGCGTAAGGACTTGGGTAGCAGTGTGGAAAATAGGCATTGCAGGAAGTACCGCCCACTAGACCCAGAGTGACAGTACCCTGCAGGCCTCTGATTGGCCAAGTGCCCCTACTTAGCCCCAGGGCTTGCCCCAGGAAGCTGCCTGGACAACCACTTAGACCTTTGCCTACTACTATGCTGGACTTTGCCTAGTCTCCTGATCTCTGACCCTGAATCCAGCCTCTTGATTCTAATCTGATAGTACCTTTGGTATCTGACTCTGACCCTGACTCTTGTTTACAGACCCTGGCCTTGTGATTCCTCTAACTCTGGCCCAATGACTCTTGTCCCAGGTGGGCAGACCTCAGCCCAGCTGTGGCCACTAGGCAAGATTGCCTGTGGCCTGGTCCCTTAAACCTGGGCAGGGGGATCTCTCACTATTGGAGTGTCCAGCTCCCAGCAGAATGGGGCCCCATCTTGGCTTGGGCATTTAGATGCTACGATAGAATGGGCCATATTAGGGAAAACAAGCCAGTGCAGGCAAAGCCATTGAGAGGGGTATGAATGGCCACTTATCGCTGTGGGGGAAAGTGGCCCCATCTCCCAGCCACACTTGTCCTAGGTGAGGGGGTCTCTGGGGATCTCCCTATGAGCAGATCAATCCCTGACCCTAGTGATTTTGTGTGTCAGTGACCTACCCTTGTTGTCTCCAGCACTGGTGTAAATGTCAAAGAAATTCTGATCAGGGTCACCACATCTCTGTGCCCCCTGAGATCTGCACCATTTAAACCACTCTCAGGGTACGTCTACACCGCAGCTGGGAGTGAGCTTCCCAGCGCTGGTAGACAGTCATGCTAGCTCTTCTTGAGCTAGGATGCTAAAAATAGCAGAGTAATGGGGTAGCCCAGGTGGCAACTCAAGCTTCTTACCTGATAACAAACCTGCCTGGACTCCTGGGGTATGTACCTCCGGGTGGCTAGCTTGAGCCTAGACAGGGATGGCCACCGTGTTACTCACAGAGAGGCCAGCATTGGCCAGGAAGGGAGCCTGACCAGGGCTCCAAGGCACAGACTCACGGCCTTCTCGTGTGATTCCCACTGACAGAGATCTGGAAGGAGGTGATGCACCCCTGCTCTGGCAGAAACCTGTAGGATGGGTGCAGGAGCAGCACCAGGATTTTTGGCGCCCTAGGTGCAGGGCCGGCTCTAGCCATTTTGCCGTCCCAAGCACGGCAGCACGCCACGAGGGGTGCTCTGCCGCTCGCTGGTCCCGCAGCTCCGGTGGACCTCCCTCAGGCATTCCTGCGGAGAGTCCGCTGGTCCTGCAGCTCCGGTGGACCTGCCACAGGCATGCCTGTGGCAGGTCCACCGAAACCGCCTGCCGCCCTCCTGCGCTCCCAGTCGGAGCCGGCCCTGCCTAGGGTCCTTCCCACGCTCCCAGTCGGCGGCAATTCTGTGGCGGGGGCGTCCTTCCACACTCCCAGTCTTTGGGGCACTTCAGCAGCAAGTCCTGGAGCGAGTGAAGGACCTCCGCAGAATTGCCGCTGAAGACCCGGAGTGCGGAAGGACCCCCTGCCACTGAATTGCCACTGAGGGTGACAAAATGCAGCCCCCCCAAATCCTGGCACGGTCGCCTAAATGGAAGCGCCGGCCCTGGATGGGTGGCAGCAGTAACAGCACCTGCCCTCTCTCAAGGCAATGGCCCTCAGGGCCAGCTCCAGGCATCAGCATCCCAAGCAGGTGCTTGGGGCGGCAATCTGCAAGGGGCGGCAGTCCGTGTGTTTTTGTCCCCAAGCAGTGCGCCGAATTGCTGCCGCTGACGCCGGGAGCCGTCCGTAAGCCATTAGGGCGGCATGTGCGTTTCTGCCGCGGCGGCAATTCGGCGACAGCTTCTATGTTCTATGTAAGACAGAAGCTGCCTCCGAATTGCCGCCGCCGCGGAAACGCGCATGCTGCCCTAACGGCACATGGACTGCCCCACCGTCCGCGGCGGCAATTTGGCACGCTGCTTGGGATGGCAAAAACAGTAGAGCCAGCCCTGATGGCCCTGCAGACTTGGGTGGGGCTGGGAGGGATTCAGTGAATCTGGACCAAGGTTTTTCTCTTCTTGTCTTTTAACAGCACACTCTGGAACATTAGTTTAGTGACAATAATAAAGGAGAGGAGGGGGGAAAGAAACACAAATATACAAACACACACCTGTCAAAAAGGGAGCCCAGCTCTGTGCCAGCATCCCAGTCTGTGTTCAGAGGCAGAGAAATCTCTGAATTTGCAGGGACATTCCCACAGCCAGGTTTACTTTCAGAGTCAGGGGGTGCAGGTTTCTCCCTGAGAATCCCTTCAGTGAGGCCCATTGGTGCTAATAGCCCATCTGAAGGGACCTCAGTGCCGTGTGTGCAGAAATCTCAGCCAGAGTTGTGCAGCTGGGATCCAGCAGAGCCCAGAGCTCCCCTCCCTGCTGAATCCCAGAAAAAAGCTTTGAATCAGAAAGTCTGGAAGGTTCCACAAAATTCTACAAAGGTCTAGAACATTCTAGGAGGTTAGTGAAAAATGAGCCCACATAAGGAAAACCCAAAACATTTTACTTCAAACATTCTATGTTTCCTTTTATGACTAACAACAAAAACAGCCCCCTGAGCCTGGCACTGCCCAAGCCTGGCACCCCAGCTACTCGCCTAGGTTACATGCCCCTAAATCCAGCCCTGGTCCCCATGTCACTTACTGAGGCTGCAGCACTAGTTCCACACACAGGGTCATGAAGCCAGAGGGTTTGAGACCTGACCCGTCATCATTATTTTTCTAACATTTGTAGCTGAATTGATGGGGCCAAGCCCCTTTCCCGCCTGGGCCTTCCACACACTTCAAAACTGAAAGTACAAAAGTAGCAGGAAGTTAAGGTAGCGGTTTGTGTCCCTCGCTGTTTGGGGCAGAGCAAATTCCTCTTAAAGAAACAGCCCCATTCATAGGGCACGGAGCTGGCAGGGATAGGCCTGGTAGGGGCAGTTTGCGGGGTGAGCCAGTGTAGGGGTATCAGTGCCCTCCCCCCAAGTTGCTGTTCCTGCTCTCCAGGGATCGCTGAGTTCTCAGCAATTCCCCTCTGCACAGCACCATCTGCCACAGCTTTGTCTGGCTGAGGAAATAAAGCAGCAGCAGCAAAAAGCGCCAGCCGGTTTGCCCCACTCCGTGTCCGTGCCCTGGGTGGAGGCCAGGGGAGGAGGAGCTGAAATTGAGAGTGACTACCTGGGAATTGGGTGGGAAGCAAAGCAACAACTGATCAATGGTGGGGGTGGGGAGATCAGAATGGACTGAATGTAACTCAGGATCTGCCAGGCTGTAGCTGGCTTGGCTCCTGCAGGTGCTCAGGGGGGCAGAGCCTGGGAGGGTGGGCAGGGAGGGCAGCAGCTCTGGGACTCGCAGCTCCTCCGGGAGCAGAGCTGGGATGAGGAGGGGCCGTTTGTGCAGAGTCACTTTCCTGCCCAGCCCCAGCCCTTTCCCTGGATCTCTCCCCTCACCAGCAGGCTCCGGCTCAGGGCCTGGTGTTGGCAGAGGCCGGGGCTGCCCCAGGGGCAGGTTCCAGCCACCTGAAAAAGTCTCCTCCCCCCAAGGGAGTGTAATGGTGAAGTCTGAGTGCCAGTGAAAGCTCCGTCGGGCTCAGGGCTGGTGCTGGAGGTGGATGCTGTGGAGAAACGGTAAGTCTTGTCACTGTTATGCTGTAATCAGCAGCCCGGAGAGGAGGAGTCCTTGGGGCTCCCTGGGCGCTGAGCCAAAGGGCTGGATTCGTATAAATCACGAGTTCCCCTCACCCCAGCCCTGCTCCTTCCAAAACAGGAAACAGGAGCAGGAGGGGGAACATAGCTCAGATCTGGTGCCGTGTCCTTGCTGCTCAGTACAGATGCTCCCAGTCACTGACACCCCCTGAAACCTCCCCATCTCTCCAGCCACTTCCCCAGCAGCCCTCAGTCACAGCAGCACCTCCTGAGACCAACAAGATATTTGAAATGGGAGGGTTTGCTGGATGAGGCACTTGTCAGCTCTCTCATATGCTTTTGCTTCATATTTCATACAGGGGAAGGCAGGATCCAGGAAGGGGATCTGAGTGAGGGACGGGGGGACTTCAGCACTGGAGCCCAGATGCAGAAGGGGCTGAGATCCAGGCAGCTGGAGCTGGCCAGTGAGCCAGGAACTGCTTCCCATCAGAATTTGCTATCAGTAGCAAAAACCGAAACTCACTTGGAGGCTGGAGCCTTGTTTGTAGTAACAGTCCCCTAGGTCCCTGTTTCTGCCTCTAGTCACGTGCACTGTTACCTCCCACAAGGCACCCACACACCTATCTCCTGCCTGATCCCTAGCACGAACCATGACCCTGGGGAAGATAGGTGTTCCTCTGGTTATCTCACCTGCAGGGTCTGATCCAGCAGGTCTGCTCAGAGGCCAACCATCAGATCCAGTCTCATACAAAATCTGGCCACAGGAGGCTATGCCACCCCAATAATTAGAGCACTCACCTGCAGTATGAAGAGACCCAGGTTCACTGCCCCTGAGAAAGGACTTGAACTGGGGTCTCCCACATGTCATAGGAGAGTGCTCTAAATATATGTTCCAGCAACTGAAGTTAGGCTGGCTGGTCTATAATTCCCTAGGTCTTCTTTGTTCCCCTTTTTAAGGATAGGTACAATGTGCCCTTCTCCAGTCCTCTGGGACCTCACCTGTCCTCCACAAGTCCTCAAAAATAATTATTAACAATTCTGAGATTGCTTCAGGGAGTTCTTTATGAGCCCTGGGGTGAATTTCGTCAGGCTCTGACAGCTCCAATACATCAAACTTATCTAAATATGCTTTAACTTGTTCTTTCCCTAGCTTGGCTGGCATTCCTCCCCCCTTGCTGTTAATATTACTTGTGTTGAGTATCTGGTCACAATTTTAGTGAAGACTGAACCAAAATAGGCATTAAACTCCTCAGTGTCTGCAACCAGGATATGGGTGTTCATTCCTAGTGGTCAGAGCAGGGGTCATTAGCCAGGAGTCATAGCCCAGGATCGGAACAGGAGTCAGCAGCTAGATGCCAGACCCAGGGGTCAGAGTGGATGTCAGAGGTCAGGAATCGGAGCAGAGGGTCAGAACCAGGTTACTTGGAATGAGGCAAGAGAGGGGCAAGTTTTGGGGCGAGTTAGGAGCAGGGCTAGAACAAGGCAGGAAAAAGACTGGGAACAAGCCGGTGCAGGAGCTGTCACAGCCCAGCCACGGGATAATGGTTTGAGCTGCCTCTGAACCACTGTTGCTGGTGGACTTAAGAGCTGGGCTGCTTACTCTTCTAAGCAAATCAGGCAGTGTAGCCAGTTAGGCAGCTTACTACAGGCCAGCTGAACTGGTTTGGTTGCCAAGAGACTGGCAGGTCCTCATTCCTGACAGTGGACTCCACCCCCAATGGCAACTCATAGGGCCCTCATGGCCCAGTTTCTTGGGGTACTTCCCATGGAGCTCTCACAGTAGATCCTGGGTATGGATGTTCTCTACTGGTTCCCAAGTCTGGACTATACACTTTCCAGTCCACCAGGTACTGGAGCCTTCCCCTAACTTGCCGAGAGTTGAGGATTCAGTGGACCAAGTACCCCTCCTGTCCCTGGACTGTTATGGGTGGTGGTGGTGAGTTGGAGCAGTTAGGGTCTGGTTTCTTGGTCTGGGGCTTTTAAAGTGAGATGTGAAAGATGTGGTGGATCTTCAAGGACGCAGGCAGCTGTAACTGGAAAGGCAGTGGGTTCACCCATTCTATAATCTTGAAGGGGCCCAGGTATCAGGGCTGGCGCTTCCATTTAGGCAACCGACGTGGTCGCCTAGGGCACCAGGATTGGAGGGGGCGGCATTTTGCCGCCCTCAGTGACAATTCGGCGGCAGGGGGTCCTTCCACACTCCGGGTCTTCAGCGCAGGGCTGGCTCCAGGCCCTAGCACACCAAGCGCGTGCTTGGGGCAGCATGCAGCGGGGGGGCTCTGCCGGTTGCCGGGAGGGCGGCAGGCGGCACCGATGGACCTCCCGCAGGCGTCTCTGCGGAGGGTCTGCTGGTCCCGTGGCTTCGGTGGAGCATCCGCAGGCACGCCTGTGGGAGGTCCACCAGGGCCATGGGACCAGCGGACCCTCCGCAGCCATGTCTGTGGGAGATCCACCGAAGCCGCAGGACCGGCGAGCAGCAGAGTGCCCCCCGCGGCGTGCCGCCATGCTTGGGGCGGCGAAATGCCTAGAGCCAGCCATGCTTCGGCAGCAATTCTGCGGCGGGTCCTTCACTCGCTCCGGGACCCGCTGCCAAGTGCCCTGAAGACTGGGAGCGTGGAACAACCCCCCCACCTCAGAATTGCCACCAACGACCAGGAGTGCGGAAGGACCCCCACCTAAGGCACCAAAAACTCTGGCGCCGCTCCTGCCAGGTATTGATAGTCTAATTTCATGAATGCTCTATTGAAGGTTGTGGGCAGAGAGCCACATCTTGTCCCCTATGGCCAGACTAGGAAGTCTGGTCTGAGTGGTGTTTATAGGAACCTTTAGAGGACTGCAAATGTTCCTTGTGCTCCTGCTGCACCCAGTTTAGGTGGGAGGTTAAATCTGCAGCAGCTGATACTGGGGAACTCACAGGCAAGTCTGGGTGGCAGCTGGGGTAAAAGCCATGGCTTGTAAAAAACAGGCTATTTTGGGTTGAGGCATGGCTTGCACTGTTATATGTGTCAAAGTTAGAATCAGGACTCACAATTTATCAGACCACTGTTTTTATTAGCACAGCGCTCTGCCAATAACACCCAGATAATGTGAGCGGGCATGCAAGACCCAAACAGTCTTATTTATACAGATAAAAGAGCGGGAATTAGACAAAGGGACAAAGAAAGCAAAACAATAAAATTCACTTGGGGCACAGCATGCATACCCTACTTCCTTACTAACTCTTATCGATCTAAGGCTAATACTTCACCAATTGCCCTTAAATGGTGCAATTGTTCTATGTTAATGTCTGCATTCCTGACACCTGGATTGCAGCATTCCAACAATTTTGCTTAAAGGTACAGACAGTATTTCTTTAATCCTTTCTATTTTTACAATATAATTCATTCTACTTTCACACATGCAAATTCAGCATAGCACAGCAGGAGGTCCATTCATCCTGGGGGTAAGTCAAAAGGCAGCAAAACTACTGCTCCAAGATTTGATTGACCCTCTCTATTTGCACATTTATCTGGAGGTAATAGATGGATGAGGTGAGAAACTCGATGCCAAGGAGTCTAAAAATTCACACCAGATTTGGGAGATGCACTGGGGCCCTGGTCCGATATAATGCCCATTGTTAACCCATGGTAGCAGAAGACATTTTTTAGGAAGAGCCATGCTATCTCCTGTGCAGTAGGAACAAAACCAAATGGGATGAAGTGCACGATCTTTGTTAGGAGGTCAATAACAGCCAGGATTACCGAGTTTTCCCTGGGAGCAGAGCAGTTCTATGATGAAGTCCATTTATATAATAGACCAGGGCTACAGAGGTCTTGAATTGGCCAAAATGGCCCTGAAGCAGTGAATTGTGGCATAGTTTCAATTCCTGAAGCCTTGGCTGTTGTTCTGGAACTTAAATATAACCCTTGTGATAGAGGAGGCCATTCTATAGTCAGAAGTAGAGTTCGGTCAGGTACCCATATCAGTCAGAATCTGGTAGATTTGGGTAGCAAACGGATCATTGGAGAGCTGGGGGTGGATGGAGGATATCAGTCAGACTCCTGTCTATTGTCCCATTGACAAAGTTGGAAACGTTGAGCATAGGGGTAGAGGGCTTTTTGCCAGGTTCATGATAGTCACTTTCCCATTTCTTATCTTTGGGCAATAGGTTACCACAAAATCGAAGCAATCAGAGAAGAGGGACCAGAAGATCTGGTAATGGTTAAGGCAGCTAGCAGTCCGTAAGCTCTTCAGGTTCTTGTGATCTATCAGGACTTGGACCAGGAATCAGATTCCTCCTAAGAGAAGCACCACTCCTCAAAATCTGCCTTGATAGGCAGTAACTCCTTGTCACAAAAATTGTAATTTTTTTTTCCCACTACGGTTAGCTTCTGAGAATAGAAAGTACAGGGGTGTAGTTGGTTGTGGGTGCCCACATGTTAAGATAATACTGCACCTATGGCAAAGTTTGAGTCATCAGACTCAATTGTAAAAGGTTTAGTGGGATGTGGTTTAATCAGTATGGGTAATGAGGTGAATGCCCCCTTCAGATGATCAAAGGCCAAATGAGCCTCAGTGGGCAAGCGAACTGGGCCCCCTTTTTCAGGAGCACCATTATGTGTGCAACCATGTGAATGAATCCTTTAATAAACTTCATGTAGAAATTGGTGAACTTCAGAAATCGCTGCCCTCGACTTACATCCTTGGATGAAACCCAGTCGGATATTGTTTCCACCTTATGTGGTTCCATGGTGAATCCCTGTTATGAATTGCCTGTATGCAGTAGCATAAAATCCCTCGTTGGCAGCTGTACTGAATTGCCTTACCTGTAAGGGGTTAAGTAGTTCAAACAACCTAGTTAGCATCTGACCAGAAGGACCAATGAGGAAAGAAGATACTTTCAAATCTCGGGTGGGGGAGGATTTGTTCATTGCTCTTTTTTTTTTTGTTCCCTCTCCAGACAAAGAGAGAAGCCAAGCAGGTACAACATCTCCTGAAAATACACCTGAAGTAATCCATAAAAAACCTCACAGAAATTGTAAGAAAGGCAAGGAAATTCATTGGGTTATCTTTTGTTTTAGCTTGTGCATTTTTCCTATGCTACAGAGGTAGTTTTATTCATGTTTCTGTAATTGTGAAGCTGAGCCTAGAGGGGAATCCTCTGTGTTTTAAATCTTTTTATTACCTTGTAAAGTAACCTTCCATCCTGATTTTTCAGGTGTGATTCTTTTACTTTTTTCTTTATAATAAAGTTCTTCTTTTAAGAACCTGATTGATTTCAGTGTCCTGAAGACAAACAGTTTGGTCTGTGCTCACATTACTAAGGCAATTAGTTGGAATATTATTCTCAAGCCTCCCCAGAAAAGGGGGTGAAGAGGCTTGGGGGGATATTTTGGGGGAATAGGGGTTCCAAGTGACCCTTCCCTGAATTTTTGTGTAAATCACTTGGTGGTGGCAGCAATACCGTCCAAGGCCAAGGAAAGGAATTTGTACCTTGGGGGAAGTTTTAACCTAAGCTGGTAGAATATAAGCTTAGGGGGTCTTTAATGCAGGTCCCCACATCTGTACCCCAGAGTTCAGAGTGGGGGGGGGGGAACCCTGACAATCCCTCAAGCAAGTAAAAACATCCCAAGAATTCCACTGTGTCCTTATCAAACTTGCATTTCTCAAGCTTCACATAAAGGTGGTGTTGGTGGAGTATCTCCAAGACAGTGCATGCATAATGATTGTGGAGGTCCTGACTTTTGGAGAAAATAAGGATGTTGTCCATGTAAATGATTACAAATTGGTCCATCCTATCTCTAAAGATGTCATTTTTGAAATGGTAGAAGTTTGCTGGGGCATTGCACAATCCAAACAGCATGACCAAATGTTCAAGTGGCTATACCTGATATAAAAGGCAAACTTCCATTTGTTTTGTTCCCAGATCCTTACCAAGCTATAAAAATTCATAGAGGTCCAACTTTGTGAAAACTTTTGCAGAATAGAGTCTTTCAGACAGCTCATTAATTAGCAGTACGAGGTACTGGTTTCAGATTATAAACTTGTTCAGAGCTCAGCAGAAGGCTGGAGGGAGCTGATATCTTTGATACAAAGAAGATCAGGGGCTCCACGGGGGACATGCAAAGACGAATGAACCCCTTCTGCTAGTTTTCCTCATGATAGCTCCAGGGTGCCTGCAGTTTGGGTTTGGAGAGGGAGTCAATGCACCCAAAGGGAACCTCTGCTCTAAAATGGAGGTTGATGAGGCAGTCATAGCTCTGATTAGGCAGTAGGGTGTTAGTTTTCTTTTTGTCAAACACATCAGCATAGTGCTGATATTTAACAAGATCCTCTTGTCACGTCTCTGAATTCTTTAGAGGACCAAGTAAACCACAAAGGGTGGCTGGTCCCAGGTTGGCTCTTGGAAAACAGGTTTGTTGGCAGGATGAGGAATCCAAGGGTACCATCCCTGACTGCTAGCATTTGTGTGGTTGTGGACGGGAAACCAGGGGGTGTCAAGGACAACTGATAGATGCGGTGAATGAATTATCCCAAACTGGAGGAATAATTTAGTATCCAGCACCAGGGTTAAACCCCCTGCCTTACTCTCAGCTGTAGATGCCTTGTTGGTGCCGTCTTCCCTCAGCACAAATATGACAGGTTTGTGCCAAAGCCCCCGTGGGGACTTGCATTCTCTCATAAACTCATAGACTTTAAGGTCAGAAGGGACCATTATGATCATCTAGTCTGACCTCCTGCACAATGCAGGCCACAGAATCTCCCATCTCATGTCAGCAGGCACGTCTGCAGAATACTGTGACAATGCATCCAATTGTATCTGGGATCTCCACCAGTCCATCAAAATTGTTACCTGGAATGTTGCAACTCCTCACAGGTGTGGTCATCAGATCGTGGTCTCATGCAAAATGGACTGTCTGACATATCAATCGCAGGCCTAACAGAAACAAGGCTGATAAATCACGGATGTCATGAGGTGGGAGACTGTTTATTTCTGCATTCTAGCAGCTCCAACCACTTACATGGCATAGCACTACTATTACAAGGTGAGGTCAAGTTCTCCTTGATAATCTGGATGCCCATGTCTTCTCGTTTACTTATTGCATGTCTTAAACATCATCACAGTTACCTCACTGTCTTAGTAGTCTATGCACCGACAGAGGAATCTGTTGATTCAGTTAAAGATAATTTCCACGATCAATTCAATTCTCTAGTATGCACAGTCCCTCCACATGATTATCTCATGATCCCAGGTGACCTAAATGCAGTTACTGGCTCCCTGCAAACTGGGTTTGAACAGGTTCATTATGGTTCAGGTATATTCAATGATAATTTTTGCCACTTGCTCACATTCTGCACCTCCCAGAATCTTTCCATTCTTGGGTCATGTTTCAAGTGGCAACACATACACCAGATGTCATGGATCTCTCATGATGGCATCACTCAGAAGGAGTTGGATCACATCTTCACACATGGCAGGCATCTCTTCGCGTTCTGTAGAGTATATCATGGTGCGGAATGTGCGGCGAACACAGATCACCACCTACTAGTTGCCCGTATGGTGTTGACTCTCCAAAGAGCCAATAAGCCACCTTTAACTATGAAGAAGTTTGACATGGATGCACTTTGTGTGCCAGGTTTATCCAACAGGTTTTGTATCATCATCAGCAATAGATTCTTGTCTCTAGCCAACCTGCCTGACAACGTGGAGGTTACCAGGTCCTTTTTCCTTCTACTCTCAACCAACTCGCTGAACAGATGATTGGCTATTGATGCCCAGCACGCTGACTATGACTATTGGAGGCGGCCTTCCAGATAATTAAACTGAAGCTCACAGAGACCAGTGTGGTGATAAGTGCACTCATAATCAGCTGAAGCAAAAATTTAACACCCTAGCACTCTGCGATTATGAGGCATATTATACCCAAGTGGCAGATGATGTTGAATTTAGCTTAGTCAGGAGCGACTCAAAGCCAGCATGGCATGTGATCCACAAACTCAGCGGTCAAGAGGTAGTCACTACAAATGGCATCCTGAATGACAGCCAAGGCCATCCATGTAAATCAGATGATGACATCCTCTCACTCTGGGTGGAACATTATCACAGTGTCATGAACCAAGGTCCAGCTGCTGCTTGCTCAGAGCTGAGCAATCTGGCAGCCACTGCAGTTCTGGACTGAGACATTTGTACTGATGCACCAACACTGGATGAAGTGAAGCATGCCATCTGCAAACTGAAAATGAATGTGCAACTGGTGCTGATGGCATTCCCCCAGAGCTGCTAAAATGTGCTATTGACCCTACAGCAGAATGACTTCTGGACATCTTTCATCTGGTGTGGAGAACTGGAAATCTGCCACCACCTGGAAGGACAATATTGTGCTCTCACTTTATAAAGACAAGGGACCACTCAGTGAATGTAAGAGCTACAAGCCAATCACTTTGCTGTCTGTTCCAGGGAAGGTGTTTGCACATGTTCTGCTGGCATGCTTGGAGCCTCTGCTACATCCGAAGTTTCACCCCCAACAGACAGGTTTTATAAGGAACATTAGATGCCATTTTGTTCCTTCACTTGTTGTCAGAGATACACCATGAGTTCAGGAAGCCCCTGCACATAGCATATGTTGATCTTAAGGCTGCATTTGATTCAGTTGACTGTGTCATGCTATGGAAGGCCTTAAAGGGTGTAGGTGTCCTACCACTCTGCTGGACTTGATTAGAGAGCTGAATAATGGAACCACTGCTCATGTTTATCTGGAGAATTGGATGTCACCACCTTTTAAATTAGTATCTGATGTTAGGCAGGGCTGTGTCTTGGCCCCTGCACCTTTTTGTCAGGCAATGGATTTCATAATGCTGCATTCCATCAAGTCCATAGGCATTAAGATCAGTGATCTCTCGCTGTCAGACTTTGATTACACTGGTGATGTTCTTCTAGTACAGAGGCCGGACAGGTTTCGTAAGGCACTCCAGCAAATGGAGGAGTAGTGAGCTAAGACTGGCCTCAATGTTTCACAGTCAAAGACAAAATCTAGGATCAGGTCCACCCACAACTCCTGTTTCTTTGAATAACAAAACTGTCAAATCAGTCTTCAGCAACTGTATTTTGAGTTCTATACTCACCAGTTCCTCCAGCTCTCATGCAGAGGTGCTCCATCAGATTGTCATCACAGTATCTGCCATGGGTTGTTTATAACAAATATGGAACCAACATCATTTCAGCATGACAACCAAGTTCAGGATCTATCTGAGCTGCATCCTCCCCATACTGTTGTATGGCTGCGAAACATGGACACTACGGCGCTCAGACTGGGCTGGAGGCTTTCCAAACAAAATGCCAATGTCGTATACTGGACATAAAGTGGAAACACTTCATGTATAATGCAGATTTTTATGGTCACTCTGGTCTACAGACTACTGGGGCCATTGTCTGCAGATGGCGCCTTACGCTTTTCGGACAAGTCACAAGAATGCCACAAGACCTTCCAGAAAACGCCATTATCTGGGTGGCTTGTAACATCTGGGATAAAATTCCACAAACTGAGGGGTAGAGGCAGCCCAAAGGCAGACCCTCTATTACATGGACAGAACCTTTGTCCCCTGAGGGCCCCAATCCTTAGGGGAGGATTGGAAGGATTTGGCCTGCTGAGGCCTCATAAGATTGGGTGCTTGTTCTGAGCTGGAGCTCTGATGAGCTTGAACCACAAGGAAACCCCTAGGATGGGGGGAATGCCCGGTAAACTTATTAGCATGTGTGTAGGTCCTTCTATTTCTTTTAATGTCATCTTTTTACCTTAAGAATAAAGCTAAGCTTGCTTAGAAAGAGCTGGATGGTAATTTATTCTTGTAGCAATTACACTGTATCCATCTCTGAAGGGAAAGCAAGCAGGTGCCCAGGGCAACCTGTCTGTGCTGGGAATTACACAGTGAAGGCTGGGCACTGTGCGGCCTGGACATATCCTGGTCAGGAGGGAGAATGGTGTGAGGTCTCCACCCAACAGAGGCAATGGCTCTGGCTGGGAGCCTGAGAGTGGTGCCCTTGCTGAATCACTGAGGGGAGATACAGGTGCAATTGCCCTGAACTGTGACAACTATTTCTGTGAGAGGCGGAGGGCTTAGGACACACCGTTCTCATCAGCATCTCCCATTGTCTACCTTAGTAGGTGTCACAGATCCACAGGATCATTGCTGTGCCCCCAGCTTTGAAACAATCTCTAAGAGGAATCAGTTCAGTGTGCCAGACCCCCTTGGGCTCTCACTTCTCCTCCAGGGTAAGCCACGAGGCTTCACCATCTCCTTACACTAACCCTCTGAGCTCCAGCACTCCAGCTTCACACCAGGAGCTCAGTTCAGCAAGTCCAGCTGAGATAGACTCCTGGGAGAGACTTGTCCACGCTTCAAGGACTAATGCACCTCATCTGGCATTTGTAGTGACACTCAAAAGATTTATTAATCATCTGGAAACAGCATAGGAAGTCCTTAGGTTAGCACAGAGAACTGAAGGTTAAAGCATAGACCTTTATGGTCAGCACAGAGCCCAGCCAAGGTGTAGGGAACCCCATTGTTCAAGCTCTGTCTGTCTCTCCCACTGACCTCCTTGATCAGATCCCAGGGGAGAGCCCCATTCCTTCCAGCAATCAACTGTTATTCCCCACCTCACACCACTCCAGTCCTTTGTTCTCAAGATGGGGGATATTTGCTCTGCTTCCTTGCTGAGGTGTGGGGAACTCCTTCTGCCTCTGGGTGGTTGGTTGCTAGGTGTCAGTGTCCGGGTGTGACAATCTGTTCTTCAAAGCAGCACCCTGGAACCACCATATTCACTACTGTAATATGACTATGATAGGTTTTGTACTAAGTATGCCTTGCGAGGCACCATTCTAAAAGTCTTGATCTGTTGAAAAACAACATCCTGCTGGATTATATGTGATATTATTGTATGTAAAGTGATGAAGTGTTGCTGTATGTGTCTCTGAAATATGTTGTGAGGTTGGGAAAAGCCACAATCAGCCTTTCAGATACAACAACGAAGTAGCCATCAATAGCCAAATGGCTTTTGTGGCTCATCAACACACAGTCCACTATACCAGAGGCTCCTCAGAGAAGGCATGTATGCCATGGGGGAGGACCATCCCACATACGGAAAATATCTTTCTAGCAAGCTGGAAGAAAGCAGAAAAGAGAGACAGTGACATTATCACTTGACCTCTCTCCCCTCCAATCTCAACACCTGGCAGCACGACTGAAAGATAAAGGCTTTGAACTGGGGAAGTTTGGTACCAGCCTGTGTATTGAGGAACTGTAACCTGCTTTTACCATCTGTCAGGGTGAGAAAATTTGTTTGATTCAACTTTTTCTTATACTAAAAGTTTAGGATTTTGAATGCGTGTTTACTTTTAATTTTCTTAAGGTAACTATCTCTGACCTTTATGCCTACCACTTACAATCACTTACAATCTATCTTTCTCTAGTTCATAGAATCACAGAATATTAGGGTTGGAAGATATCTCATGAGGTCATCTAGTCCAATCCCCTGCTCAAAGCAGGATCAACACCAACTAAATCATCCCAGCCAGGGCTTTGTCAAGCCAGGCCTTAAAAACCTCTAAGAATGGAGATTCCACCACCTCTCTAGGTAACCCATTCCAGTGCTTCACCACCTTCCTAGTGAAATAGTGTTTCCTAATATCTAATGTAGACCTTGAGACCATTGCTTCTTGTTCTATCATCTGCCATCACTGAGAACAGCCCAGTTCCATCCTCTTTGGAACCCCCTTCAGGTAGTTGATGTCGGATATCAAATCTCTCCTCACTCATCTCTTCTGCAGACTAAATAACCCCAGTTCCCTCAGCCTCTCCTCGTAAGTCATGTGCCCCGGCCCCCTAATCATTTTCGTTGCCCTCTGCTGGACTCTCTCCAATTTGTCCACATCCCTTCTGTAGTGGGGGAACCAAATCTGGACACAATATTCTAGTGCCTAATAGAGGGGAATAATCACTTCCCTCGATCTGCTGGCAATGCTCTTACTAATACAGTCCAATATGCTGTTGGCCTTCTTGGCAACGATGGCACACTGCTGATTTATATCCAGCTTCTTGTCCACTGTAATCCCCAGGTCCTTTTCTGAAGAACTGCTGCTTACCTAGTCAGCCCCCAGCCCGTAGCGGTGCATGGGATTCTTCCTTCCTAAGTGCAGGATTCTGCACTTGTCCTTGCTGAACCTCATCAGATTTCCTTTAGCCCAATCCTCCAATTTGTCTAGATCACTCTGAACCCTATCTACCTCTTCTCCCAATTAGTGTCATCTGCAAACTTGCTGAGAGTGCAATTAATCCCATCATCCAGATCATTAATAAAGATGCTGAACAAAACCAGTCCCAGGACTGACTCCTGGGGCACTCCACTTGATACCTGCTGTCACCTAGACATCGAGCCATTGATCACTACCTGTTGAGCCTGACAATGTAGCCAGCTTTCTATCCATCTTATAGTCCATTCATCCAATCCATACTTTTTAAATTCCTGGCAAGAACACTGTGGGAGACCACATGAAAAGCTTTGCTAAAGTCAGGATATATCACATCCACTGCTTTCTCCATATCCAGAGCCAGTTATCTCATCATAGAAAGCAATCGGGTTGGTGAGGCATGACTTGCCCTTGGTGAATCCGTGTTGACTGTTCCTGATCACCTTCCTTTCCTCCAAATGCTTCAAAATGGATTCCTTGAGGACCTGCTCCATGATTTTGCTGGATATGTAGTTCCCTGGGTTCTCTTTCTTCCCTTTCTAAAATATGGGCACTATATTTGCCTTTTCCCAATCATCTGGGACCTCCCCCAATCACCATGAATTTTCAAAGATAATGGCCAATGGCTCTTGCAATCACATCAGCCAACTCCCTCAGCACCCTTGGATGCATTAGATCTGGACCCATGGACTTGTGCATGTCCAGCTTTTCTAATAGTCCTTAACCTGTTCTTTCACCGCTGAGGGCTGCTCACCTCCTCTCCATACTGTGTTGCCCAGTGCAGCAGTCTGGGACCTTGTCTGTGAAGTTCGATGCAAAAAAAAGCATTGAGTACTTCAGCTTTTTCCACATCATCTGTCACTATGTTGCTTCCTCCATTTAGTAAGGGTCCCACACTTTCTCTGACCGTCTTCTTGTTGCTAACATACCTGTAGAAACCCTTCTTCTTACCCTTCACATCCCTTGCTAGCTGCAACTCCAATTGTGTCTTGGCCTTCCTGATTACACCCTTGCATGCTCTAGCAATATTTTTATATTCCTCCCTGGTCATCTGTCCAAGTTTACACTTCTTATAAGCTTCCTTTTTGAGTTTAAGTTCACCCAAGATTTCACTGCTAAGCCAAGCTGGTCGCCTGCCATATTTGCTATTCTTTCTGCACTTCGGGATGGTTTGTTCCTGCGCCCTCAATATGGCTTCTTTAAAATACAGCCAGCTCTCCTGGACTCCTTGCCCCCTCATATTAGCTTCCCAGGGGATCCTGCCCATCAGTTCCCTAAGGGAGTCTAAGTCTGGTTTTCTGAAATCCAGGGTCCGTATTTTGCTGCTCTCCTTTCTTCCTCTTGTCAGGATAATGTACTCAACCATCTCACAGGCCACTGCTGCCTAGGTTGCCACCCACTTCTACTTCCCCTACCAATTCTTACCTGTTTGTAAGCAGCAGGTCAAGAGGAGCATGGCCCCTAGTCAGTTCATCCAGCACTTGTACCAGGAAGTTGTCCCCAAACAACAAACTTATTTTAATATTTTATCCTGAACCATGAGTTTGTCTAAAGTGATTAGGAACTATGCTCAGGTTATAAAGGCTGGGATATGTCCACTTTCCTTTGATGAGGTAGCGAACTAGGTAGTGAACTTACAGTGACCAGGCTTCTGACCAGCGCAAGACGGTACAGTTGCAGTGTAGAAGACTGCGCAGCTTAGAGGAATTGGCTGGAGCCTCCCCATTGATAGTTCATGAGTGGCAGGGAGATCATTCATGTAACACTGCTGGGTGTGTCCCTGCCTGTGAGTGGCTGTGTAAGTGCAGTGCCTGTCAGAGGCTTGGAGCTTTACACCAACATCACAGTGTGACAGGCAACCCAGGTGGTGGGTTTGGCGGGCTCAGTCCAGGTTGCACCCCAGAGACTCTGTCACACCAGGTAATGGTTTGCCATTGTCTTCTAGGATTCTCCATTAATACGAGGTTGGCCTCAGTCAGTCATTTTCCAATGACCCATTCGCCTGCCCTGAGAGAAACAGTCTTTTTTCACCCACTGGGTAACCATGCACCATATAGGGGAAACTGAGGCACAATCGGAGTCATAAAAATATTACAGAAAATTCTCTGTCACGGTATGCTCCTGGCCTAGCATAGTTGCTTTTGTGGATCCTGTTCTTGTGTGTCTGTCTGTCTCCCCATGCACTGTATAAGGAGCCCAATTATCTTGCACGGACTTTGTGGATCACAGTGCTGGTCCAGTGATTTTCCAAGCGCTTTAAAATTAGGGATTGCAACAACTAAGTCCCTTTGTGGATCTGGGCCACTGCCCTCAGTTCTGTGGAGAACTGGCCATGTTGGATAATAGAGGTAAAGGCTGGAGGAGGGCTTCTGTAGACATGGCTAATGTCATTCAGTGAGGTGCTGTTTCTACACCAACGGGAAAACTCCTGTTGCTGCAGGCTGCATCTACATAACGGGGTTGTGCCGGCATAGACTGTAATGTAGAGATAGTCTGACTGAGGGAGAGAAATGTACAATGCTCACATGCTCCATGG
Source organism: Chelonoidis abingdonii (assembly GCF_003597395.2). Classification (NCBI taxonomy): domain Eukaryota; kingdom Metazoa; phylum Chordata; order Testudines; family Testudinidae; genus Chelonoidis; species Chelonoidis abingdonii. The sequence continues at coordinate 2,557,919 of NC_133781.1, read as the reverse complement.
TTTCCTGTACAGCGTCCTTGCTGAGAGAAGACGGAGCAACTGGCTGGAGGTGAGGAGCGTCCAAACTGCAGGAACTGGCTGACATGAGGATGGGATGTGTCTCTGTCCCTAATGACTATTCCCAACTCAGCCCACAGCAGGAGGCAGCTGGCAGAAGGGAAATGGCTGGTTGCTGTTAAGGCAGCACTTTTATGGGAACAGGGAAGTGAAATTAAACCTGTTATTCCTGGTTCACAAGGGGGTGCACAGGAGAATAGGCCAAGTGAACTTGATGGAGCTGCCAAGCGGCCTATGGCATCTGATAAGTCTGCAGCAGCTGCTCCCTGCAGAGCAGGATGAGGGGTGACACATCCTGACAGGGCTGGGCTGCTGTGTCTGGGGGCAGTTCTTCTCAGGCTCAAGGGTGGGCAGGCTCAAGGGTGCCTTTGGGCAGAGATAACACAGAGCTGCTCACTCCAGGGCACGCAGAAAGGCACTGAACTTGGGGGAAGCCTATGGTCCCAGCTCCCAGGGACAGGCAGAGCCTGGGGAGACACTGAGCCCAGAGATGGACAGTAAGGACTGATCAGCCCCACTCTAACCATCTCTCCATTCAGGCCCTGAGCCTGGACAGAGCTTCACACCAGGGAGACAGATTTAGGGTCCTGCATGTCTCTGACTCTCCCCAAGATAAAGAGCGATTTGTCTCCATTCAGCTGGGACAGGGCTGATGGGGGATCCCACTTCTGCCTGCACATCCCAGAGGGGAGGGCTCTCTGCTCCAGGACAAGGAGGGGAGACAGCTGGTCTCACTGGCCGCCAGAACCCAGGTAGGACAACAGCTGGGCAGGGCCTGTCAGTAACTGGGGTGCTTCATGTGGCTCAGGCTCATGGCTTGTTTGGGGCCACCAAAGTTTTTATTCCCAGGAGGAGGGGTTTGTGCAGAGGGGGATCCCCAGGGTGAGATTCCCTTTGGAGAAGGAGCCTCCCCAAATTTTCTCATGCCTGGGGTATCTGCACAGAGGGACTGAAAACCTCCCCTCCCCCTGTAGTATCCTTGGGGGCCACAGGTTTAGGAAGAATCACTTGAGAATAGAGAGCAGCAAGCTTATAATGTAACCATTCATTACAGACACTGCACTGACCTGGACAGCCAGTTGAAACTGGCTGGTTATTCCCTAATAATCTAACTCAGTTGCCATAGGAACAAAAACCACAACAACCAAATATACAACATATCCCCTGCTCCTTAAATAAGAACATCCCCTAAATAAAACAAACACTAGACTAGAGAAGGAGGGTAGACTGCCTCCATTCCCGGCTAAACCCCGGGGATTATTTTGCCCCATAACCGTGGGTTCGCCTTAGCTAAAGATCCAGTCATTGAGGAGGCCTTCTGTCTCTAGGTGGATTATGGCGAACTTCTGGTGTTGCGTCTGAAAGTACCGTGTGCGGAGGCCTGACAATGGGCTCAGGGTTCGCAGCGCGAACGGGTGAGGAGGTGGTATCAGCTAGTGCTGGGCAAAGGGGTATCTCAGCCGCTAGCAGTAATGGAGGAGCACAGTCAGGAACAGGTGATTCTTGATTTGGTGTCTCGCCAGAAGAGGTGAAGTCAGACAACTCAACTGAAGATGTGTCCTGAGGACTGGCATGACTGGCAACAACTGATCTACATGTCACCGCCAGGTGAGATTCTCTGCAGTCCAGACTGTGTAGAAAACAGGTCCTGTTCGAGTGATGATCGTGGCAGGGACCTATTTAGCTCCAGAAGTATAATTCCGAGCCAAAACTGGCTGTCCGAGCTAAAGGTTCGATCTTTTGCTCTGGTTGCCCGTCTGATGACTTGATATTGCTGCTGATGTTGCACAATTTGTTGGGGTTCAGAAGGTTTCAGCAGATCAAAGCAAGTGCGCAGCTGTCGTCCCATCATTAGAAAGGCCGGGGATGCCTGGTCGTAGCATGAGGTGTGTGTCTGTAGGAAAGTAAGAAGGTATCCAGATACTTTTGAATGGAGTGTTGTCCCCTTGCCGATTTCAAAGCTTGTTTCATTGTCTGCACAAATCTTTCAGCTAATCCATTGGTGGATGGATGATATGGTCTGAAGTGATGTGGTATATCCCATTTGCCTTCATAAAGTTTTGAAACTTCTGAGAGACGAACTGCGGTCTGTTGTTGCTCACAAGTTGTTCTGGCAGACTGAAACAACTGAAGAGTCCCCGTAGTTTTTGAATAGTACTCTGCAGTAGTGGACTGCATTATAGAGACTTCTGGCCATTTAGAATGGGCATCTACCACCAACAAGAACATGCTTCCTTCAGGGGGCCAGCAAAGTCAACATGAATATGTTGCTATGGGTTTTCAGGCCAGTCCTATGGGTGTAGGGGTGCCCACTGGGGTGCATTCCTCACACCCTGACATGAACATACAAGCTTTTGCCTTCTCGTCAATAGCACTGTCCAGTCCAGGCCACCACAAATAACTTTGTGCAATTTCCTTCATGTTCATTATTCCACAGCTGTTCTAACATCTGTGATCTCACTGGTGGTGGGATAATGACACATCTCCCCCACAACAAACAACCAGATTGGATCGATAACTCCATCCTCCTGGACTTGTAGGTAACAAGGTCAGGTGAGACTGGAGAGGTTTGTCGAGATTTTCCATGCATCACCAGGTCCATAACTTGGAACAATTCTGGGTCGATGTGAGTTGCCTTCTTCATCTGAGTAGCAGTAATGGGTGTATTCTCTACCTGTTCAAAGTAGAAGATTTCCTTTTGGGCACTATCTTGATGTTTGACTGGCAAAGGCAACCTTGGGAGGCCATCTACATTGCCATGCAGAGTGGATTTCCAATATTTGATTTCATATGTGTGTGCTGAAAGTAACAGTGCCAAACGTTGCATACGACTCGCAGCTAATGGGGGAATGCCTGTGTAGGGTCCAAAAATTGATGTCAGAGGTTGATGGTCTGTGAGAAGAGTAAACTTCTGCCCATACAGGTACTGATGAAACTTTCGAATTCCAAAAATGATTCCCAATGCTTCACGTTCGATTTGGGCGTAGTTAGTTTCTGCTTTGCTCAGAGTGCGTGAAGCAAAGGCAATAGGTCTCTCTTCTCCTGAAGGCATAATGGAGAGGCATCACAGGCCAGTTGTAGCGGTAAGGATGGATCAAATTGCATTAGAACTTCAGAATTTAGCAATGTATCCTTAGCTTTGTTAAATGCAATGTCACAGGCTTCAGTCCACTTCCAAGTCTTGTTCTGCCCAAGGAGTTTGTGAAGTGGTTTTAGCAGATGAGATGAACTTTCCATAATAGTTCAATAGTCCTAGAAACGAGCGCAGCTGGCTAACATTTCAAGGTGGGGGAGCCTCCACAATCGCCTTAACTTTTGCAGGGGCCTTATGAAGACCTGCAGCATCAATGATGTGTCCCAAATATTCAACAGAGGGCTTGAAGAATTCACACTTGTCTTTGTGGACTCATAGGCCATACTCTTCCAGTTT
>NC_133781.1:2543716-2554332 GCF_003597395.2 Chelonoidis abingdonii | reverse complement strand
CATAATCGGCTTAAGCAGGAAGCCATTCACCGTCAGGTAGATAACCCGGACGCAGCCCAAGAAATACATTCTAAAAATGTATGGACAGGCAATGATGATTGTAAAAAGGGCGCAGGCTGCTTCGGCCAACTAATAACTAAAGACCTCTCTGATATGCTGCGTGCCTTGCCAATGTCGGCTCTAGACTTACCAAGCCGGCCTTTTGGCCGCAGCTTTGACCTGGGGAAGTACAGGCTGGGAAGACTGTTTTAAGTGTGGAAGCCCGGCCATTTCAACGGAATTCGATTCTACTGTCCCAATCGGCTAAAAGCCTCACAGAAATGTTCCCAAATGTCAACAAGGCTTTATTGGGCTAACTCGTCGTAGCTCAGGAGATATTGAGAACCTGGAAACATCGGGAGGCGGGTCCGCCCCAGACCCAGGGACAACAGGGGCGGTTCTCCTCGTGCAGTCCAATCCCGCGGGGCTGCCAACCAGTAACGTCGCTACGAGCAGCACGGCTGGCAGCGCTTGGGTTTAGATTTGATTATGCAGCAAACTAACGATTTCGTTCTCCGGTCTTCTCGACACAGAGCCGACGTGGACTGTCATTCTGCCAGCAGGAGGGTGGCCGTCTTCCTGGCCTCTAAGCCCCACCAAAGAGTTGGGGGCGTAGGAGAATCAGGCTCGAAGGACGAACGTCTCACCTGGTCTTCAGTGTACTGCCAACGACAAGGTAGGGCACTATATGTCCGTTTATAATGCACACCTGCCCATAATATTTGGGGAGAGAGATTTGTTGGAAAACTTTGATGCCACCATGAGTTAAATTTGTAGTCATGAGAAAACGCGCATTGCCCTTACGTGGTTACAAACAAATCCTTGTGTGAGTGGAGCAGTTGGCCTACTACCTAGAGAGAAATTGAGAACTTGCTGCCCTTGTTGCGGAACAGTCTTGCTGCAGGGCACCATAGAGCACTCCACTAAGTCTTGGAATACCTGATTTTTGTAATACAGAAAAAAGTCAGGAGGGTGGAGATATTGCATTGATTTAAGGGAAATCAACAATGCATTCAGCCCATGGGCCCTCTTCAGTTTCCGCGGCTCCCAAATCCAATTTATTCCTAATTCTTATCAGTTGTGTGTCTATTGATCTTAAGGGATCTGCTTTTTTACAATTCCCTTGCTAAAGGCAGACAGGGAAAAATTTGCGTTCACTGTGCCGGTCTATAACGATGCCGCCAACACCAACGGTACCAATGGAAGGTTTCCCCAAGGCAATTGTTACAATTCCCCAACGCTGTGTCAACACTTTGTTGATCTTAGTTTGCCGATTTTCGCGTGAACCATCCGTGAGCTGGAATTATCATTATATGGACGACATGTTGCTGGCTGGAGTCGTTGTTGATGATTTTGTCTACAGGCATTAGAACACATCCGCGCTCATTTGGCCTGTACTTGCCCCGGAGAAGGTTCACAAGGGCGGCACCGTTGTATAGCCTAGGGCAAGAGATCTATCCACTTATGCCTCTCGGTAGCCCCTGAAGTTGGTACTCCCGCACCCTGACGTTGGTGGCGTTGCAACGCATGTACTAGGCACTTGAATTGGTATTAGGCCTTTTTTTAAATTGCCCACGGAATTGTTACAGCATCTGTTCAGCTGTTGAAAGAACCCAAACATCCAGCTGATGTGATTCAAGTTACCAGCTCTTATAGCTTGTGTTGATAAATTGAATGTGGCTCTGCGATGTGTCGTTGACCGGATTCTTCAAGCTTGTGGCCCTGGTTTTAAATTTGCTCTGTTACAAATGCCACACACCCACTGGGTTTGTATGTTTGATAAGCAAAACCTCTGTGTATATTATTGAATGGCTGGTTTGCCTTCAACCCCACCACGGAATATCTACCCATATATGGATGCTGGCCTGATTTGCTTCGTAAGCTCGGGCATCAGAGCTTTGCAGTTAACTGGGTTGATCTTTTTGAGATCTGTTTCAATTAACTCGGGATGAATTTCATCATTTACAGCAACATTCCTCTGTTTTGGCAAAGAGCCTCATGTGATTATGTGGGAGAAATTGCATGTAATGTCCCCCAGGATCCTCGTTTAGTTAATGTACAACAGGTTCCACTGCACGCTCAAGTCCAAAGCTTTCCACCTGCACCCTTACAAGCCATTTTACAGTATTTACTGATGGTTCCCCCGACATGGGTTGTAACTTACCAACACCCTCTATACTATGCGTGGCAACTCGGTTTACTTGCCTCAAAGTCGGCCTCAACGATCGAGATTGCAGCAGTTATTTTGGACTTTTCGCTTTTTTGTGATCAACCATTTATTGGTTGTGCGATACTGTTTTATGTCTATCATTATGGATGCATTATTCCACATTCCTTACTTAACCCCTCACGTTGGTGCTGATTTATTGTTTCTTGTTTCTCGCCTTTTACAAAATTTATTTATCCCGGCAACATCACTTGGATGTTTGTTGCCATGTTAAGGAGCCACACAGCTTTCCAGACGTTGCTTACTCAAGAGCAATGATTATGCTGATTCAGCGCTTAAACCAACTAGCGATCCATTCCTTGTTTTCTGATCCTATTGATTTCATGCCTTTTTTTCACCAATCTGCAAGGTTGGTGGAAGCAATTTATTTGCCGCTCCCTCAAGCTCAGCAAATTGTGTCGGTCTGCCCTTACTGGGCATGACATTCCTTGTTGCCATTTCTTCAACGCGGTCAACTCGAGGGACTAGAGGCTAAACCAATTGTAGGCCAAATGGAGTTCACAAAGTTCCCTCCTTTAACCATGTAATCAGGTGTGTTCTTAACTGTTGATACCTTTTCAAGGTTTAGTTGGGCTACAGCCCAACGCGGTGTAAACAGACAACCAGGTTAGCAGTCACGTTCTCGACGTATTGCAGTTATTGGGAAAACCCAGAATTAAAACACTGATAATGCTCCTGCTTATGTTTCTCGAACATTTTTCAGAATTTTGTTCTCATGCAAATTCATTTATCACATGGTTATTCCTATATCTACTGGCCAGGTCTATTGTTGGAACGGGCTGTAACCGCCCTTCAAGACAACTTTGGAAAAACAATTAAAACAGGGGAAATCCTAGCGACCGCAAGGGAGGTAACAGCAGAAATTATACATTTGTGTTATTTACTTTGAATTATTTAAACCTTGAATCCAGATTCTTACTGTCCGCAGATACGCCAATTTTAAAGCTTGCAGGCCATGGAACGACCCTTGGTATATTATCGACAAGCTACCGGACCCTGAGTGGAAGCAGTCACTAAACATGGGGACGAGGGTATGCTTCTGTTTCCAACTGATACAGTCCAGTGTGGGTTCCAGCCGGTGCGTGACAACCAAGCAGTGCGGTATGCGCGTGCCAACCAAGCTGAAAAACCCGATCCGAACTTCCAGCTTAACTTGGGGAGGAGACTTCCGGAACCCGCGCCTGACCGAGGCGCCGCAACTGACTGCATCACCTCCATATGCACCAGTGACCTGGGAGACATCAGAGGGCCTGCGCTTGCAGGACAGCGGCAGCTGTACAGATGCTAGCAAACCAGAAATCCAAATCCATTTTTCTGCGATCCTGGCACAGATAACTGCCAATTCATGTTTATTGTTTGTTTAATTTGTGTCTGACAGCTTCGGGGGTAAGAGGGACATCAGCCACAGTCCCCTCCCTTTTGGGAGTGGATACCTTCACATCCGGGAGGACCTGGCCCAAACGGCCGAACTCGTCCCGCTTCTGGCCTGTCTGAAGTGTTAATGCTAGGAGCTACCAGTGGTGAACCGAAGCAGGACGCACACCTGTGCCCGGACAAATGGACTGTTTACCCCTTGGCGACCTGAAAAGCTTCCCAATTCGACGAAAACCCATAACTTGGCTGTGTCTTTTTTCACAAGGATTGGCCCAACTAGTAGCATGGGTCTTCCTGTTTTATTCTGTTTATTATGTGTTATCCTCCTTCTTTGGGTTTCGGGGAGTTTATGATTGTAATACACATCCTTAATCAATGTCATGTCAATGCAATGTATTTTGGGGTTTCCTTTCCTTTTTAATTTTTTTCTTTTTTTTTTTTTTTTTTTTCAAAGCCAATAGAGGTGGGGGGTACAGTTTCCTGCGTTAAACCACTATAATTCAAAGTGTAAATCAAAACAGAATGCTGGGGTTGCATTCATACCCCACACATATTGCAGGGAATCCCATTGAAAGGGTCACCTATTCCCTCAATCGAACCTTTCAGGCAGCGCTGCATGAAATACCACCGTTTGTTGGAATGCTACAATCCAAACTTGGTCATATCGATATGGTAGCCCAAGGTAGTTTGCTTCGTGTGTGTCACGAAGAAAGGCCATAGATAATACTGTTTTTGAGGCAATTAATACACAGTGTAATGACACTGTCAAATCGGTTCTATGTGGCACTGTTTCCAAAATTTCTCCTCTGGGGCCCGTGGGCCAGTCCTGAGGAATCTGGCTCGGTATTGGTTATGTAATCACACGGCTAAAATCCTTCCAGCACAGGTTGGGTAGCAGTGTCCTTGGGGCCATAGTACAAGCCTGTCACCGGTACATCAAACGTCGTGAACCGAGGGGAGAATCCGTAATCTTGTATTGGCGAAACAACAGAGCGTCCTACAATCCCTATCTGACCGATCAACAGGCTTCATTCCTTTGTACGTGGTTTCTACCTGTTGAGTTAGTGAATTGGAAAGGCGATTGTAAATATTTCAGAGCATTGGCACGTTATGGCCAAATGGACTGACCATGCCTTATTCTGTTTCAAACGAACTACCCATTGTCCCCAACAGCAGTACAAATTCGTTTTGGCTCTGGATGTATTCTTGCGAATCAAGGGGGTTTCGTTGCCCTAGTTACTCTAGCGTGTTGGTGTTGTAAATCAACACCAACGGGTGGAGACTGACATTCATTCATTTGCATGCAAGCTGCTTTGTTCCACCGCGTTAGCATTGACGAACACCAAAGCACCGGGTCCGAATTTGGAACTGGTTGACTTCTTGGTTACCTGATTTGGGGGTGTGGGGGCCACGATATTATATCTGGCTTAATGTGCCCTTTTTTTCTTTTGTTATAATTTTTGTGCTTATAACAATGCTGCCCATATTTTCTGTGCCAGATCCTTGCTTGTTTCAAACAGTAACAGCTCAGAGGCTATCAGGGCCCTCAGGTTTACCAAATTAAAAGAAGGGGACATGTAGGATATTATCTTCATCTTGAAGCGGAGGCCATTCCCCCGACTGGAACATCGCGTTTCTGGCCTGGATGGGCCACACTCGATCCCTCTGACTGGAACGGACCTTCCTCCCTCGAAGGAGTTGTCTCCCCTTGGCTAGTGCATTAATCAAATTGTTTTGTTCGCTTTTGGCGATGTGCCTTATAGCCCTTAGTGGCCAATTCATGATAATTAGCTGATTGAGCAATGTAACCGCCATATAACACTGGCTTTGTAACCTTTTGAGTGGAAAGATTTACCCTCTGAGCGAGTAAACATGTACATTGCGCTGTGCAAGGAGAGGAGAAAGAGATAATAAAGGGGGAAGTGAGCTCGGAAAAGGGCTTTTTCACCCCTCAGTTATGTCTGCACCTGTGTCGAGTCCTTTCCTTCACCCGCGTCCTGCATCAATGACTTTCGCAGGCCTGGACTGGGGGACAAAAGTTCAGTAAGATTTGATCTGAGTCAAGCTATTACAGATCATGTCAATGAAAAGTCCCCAAGAGCTTGTTGACTATTGTGACTCATAAGGGCTTTATCGGATACTGTCACCTACCATCAGAATAAAGTTCCAGAGGGCCTATGAACCAGATCTGTGTAACTTGTCAGGAGTTCAGTGCTATCTGGATGACAATCCTGACATTGGGGAGGAATGAAGAAGAATCACTTAAGAATTTAAAGGCTACCCTACAGAAACTGGAAGAGTATGGCCTATGTCCACAAAGAACAAATGTGAAATTCTTCCAGACCTCGTGAATATTTGGACCATCATTGATGCTGCAGGTCTTCAAATAGGCCACATGCAAAAGTTAAGGCGATTGTGGAGGCTCCCCACCTTGAATGTAGCCAGCTCGCTCGGTTTCCTAGACTATTTTGAACTATTATGGAAAGTTCATCTCATCTGCTAAAACAACTTCACAAACTCCTTGGCAGAACAAGACTTGGAAGTGGACTGAAGCCGTGACATTGCATTTAACAAAGCTAAGGAACATTGCTAATTCTGAAAGTCTAATGCATATTTGATCCATCCTTACCGCCTACATACACTGGCCTGTGATGCCTCTCCATTATGCCTTCAGGAGAAAGAGACCTATTGCCTTTGCTCACGCACTCTGAGCAAGCAGAAACTAACTAAGCCCAAATCGAACGTGAAGCATGGAAATCATTTTTGGAAATTCGAAAGTTTCATCAGTACCTGTATGGGCAGAAAGTTTACTCTTTTCACAGACCATCAACCTCTGACATCAATTTTTTGGACCCTACAGCAGCATCCCCATTAGCGCGAGTCGTAGATTAGTAAAGTCAAGAAAGGATTCAGTGGCCCCTTGGCGAATAGAAGCGAAGCTTTTTGCGGGCTTACCTGTCATAGGAACTTTCTTAAAGGCATGCTGGGCACAGGTCGTAATCTGAGAGACAAGGTCAGCCGAATAACGGGATTGATCTTCCGGGCGGTGCCACGGCGGTTCGCCGGCAAAAACCTCATAAGTCCGTTGCCGCTCGACATTGACTGGGGCTTGAGCTTGCAATTCAGCCAGCTGACGGAACTCACTAAGCCAGATTACGAATTGTCCGGGGCTTAATAACATTCTCATTAGTGCCCTCCAATCAAAGGGGACCATGGCATAACCAGATCCGATACCTTCAATAAGGCCCCTGACATACGTACTAGTCAGCCCGAAATCATTAATGGCCTTTCGAATCTCACAGACCACCGCAAACGGGAGGGTGGCCCAGGTGCCGACCTGGGTAGGATTCCCTGCGTCGTCATTCGGTCCCGGAGCCCAAGTTACAGGGCAGACGGCTGTCAAGTCAGCCAACTCCGAGGCCGAAAGGTCCGGAGATGCCTTGGCCGCAGCCACCATCTTTTGAACCACTGTCATGGGAGGCATGATGGGGGGAGGTGGCAAGGCTACAGGCGGAGACCCGGGACTCTGAGGGGCAAAAGGTTTCGCCTGTGAAAGGGACGAGGCAGGCGCAGAAGGGAGAATGGTAGGCAAGGCTGCTGGGGGGTCACCCTGAAGCAAGGGCTGAGCCACAGGAGGGGCAAAGTGTTCCACCGCATCCCGGCAAAGATGCCAGGAATGCAGCACTTCAATCGGTGCCCGAGGCTCATCATGTAACGCACGGCCGATCTTTTCCCAATCTGATAAGCGGAGGGTCCCGCCCTCCGGATACCAAGGACATTGTGCCCTTATTAGCTGAAGCATAGCAGAAAGCTCTTTAGCACTGCATTTGTGATGAGCCTTGCGAAGCAAATAAGATAAGTCATCCCTATGCTTTAACTGCTTAGTTGATAGGGAGGCTCCCATACTCACCGAGATCCAAGAGTTGGATGAATGACATCTGTAACCCTTGCCGGGCGTGGTGAGCGAAAGGCCTTCAGATCACCGCCTAAGGCCCCTGATCCAAAGTTGCTCGGGTCCCTGTTCGGGCGCCAGTTGAAGGAAAGACTCGACACCAGGTTGCAGAATAACTGACGGGGTGAAAAAAGCCCCTTTTCCGAGCTCACTTCCCTCTTTTATTATCTCTTTTCTCCCTCCTTGCACATGCGCAATTACATGTTTACTACGCTCAGAGGGTAAATCTTTCCACTACATATAAGGTTACAAAGCCATATTATATTGCGGTTACATGTTGCTCAATCAGCTAATTATCATGAATTTGGCAGCTCAAGGGCTATAAGGCACATCGCCAAAAGGCGAACAAAACAATATTTGATTAATGCAAATAGGCCAAAGGGGAGACAACTTCCCTTCCGAGGAAGGAAGATAGCGTTCCAGTCAGAGAGGATCGGGTGTGCCCATCCACGGCCAGAAACGCGATGTTCCAGTCGGGGGAATGGCCTCCGCTTCAAGATGGAAGATAATATCCCTACACGCGGGGTCACTGTCAGGGACAGAGATTCCCTCCGACCTGAGCTGGGACCGGACAGATGATCAGGGGAGCCACGTTTGTACCCCCAGTGTTGGGACCAGGATAGAAATAAGGGCGGAGCGTCCCAGAGAAGGTACCAGTGAAAGTGAAGAGACGAGACCTGTCAGTCACATTGTAAAACGAGACCTCGCCCGCCTCATAGTCCAGGAAAATCCCCACCCGACTGGGCCTGATGTTCACGTGGAGGGGGGTCGAGGGGGAGGTGAGGACCTCGTATTCCCCATCCCTCAGCTGCATGACCCAGTATCCATTCCTAAGTGATGCTGTGACCTTCCTCTTCCTGCTCACAGATTCCCTACAAACTCCCAGAGTCCATCTAGTCTTGTCTCCCACCTCCACCTCCCAGTAATGCCTCTCGCCCATGAACCCCTTAGTGCCCAGGACACAGACACAAGGATAAAATCTCTCAGGGTTGTCAGGCAGATCCTGGCGAGTGTCTCCGAGTCTCACATGTTTCCGATCCTCAGACAGGACGAATTTGGGATGAGCCGTGTCTGGATCCAGAGTCACGTCCACTGGGGAGAGAGTCACAGAGTCAGGGCCGGGGGCAGGGGCTGGTCACTGGAATCAAAGGGAAATTAACATGCATCCCTGTTAATCACTGTGCTGGGGGGGTTGTTGCCCTTTAAGGGTAGTCAGGGCCCAAGGACAGAAGGAGTGGAGGTTGGGGGTGGAAAGGTGTCAGTGAGGGTGGAGGAAGGAGGGGACAGGCTGATGCTGGGAGAGGAAAGGGGAGGGGGAGAGAGGAGGGACAGCACAGGGGCAATGGGTGCAAGGGGACGAGCATGCACTAGGAGGACAGAGTATGGGGGTGAAGAGAGTGGCAGGTTCCAGGGGACTGTGGGGGGTGAGGGGAGGTATGGGCACCAGGGAGAAGAAAAGGACAGACCCCAGGATCACAGGGAAGGGGCAGGCAGCAGGGGAGCAGAAGAGTGTAAGGGAATGTGGGGGTTCAAGGGGCAGGGGAAATGACGAGGGGGTGGGCAGGGGAGCAGAGGGGAGTCGAGGAGAGGGTCAAGTGCCAGGCGGTGGAGGATGAGGAAAGGGGCAGGTACCAATAGCATGGGGGGGTAAGGGAACAGGCAGGCATCAGGGGGACAGAGTGAGGCAGCAGCCTGGGGCAGAGGGGGTGGCTGGGGCAGTGGCAGTCACTGAAGGGCAGAGCAGGGTGAGGGGAGGGGCAGTCACCAAGGGATATAGAGTCGGGGAGGGGAGGGGCTGGTGCCAAGAGTGAGAGAGGGGAGGGGGAAGAGAGGGAAGGGGCACTAGGGAGGTAGAGGGGCAGTGGAAGGGGGGAAGAGGGGCTGGTGCCAAAGGCAAGAGAAACACAGGAGGCAGTGAGGGGAGGGATGGGCACCAGTTCGGCAAAGCGAGGGAAGGTGCAGGTGACAAAAGGGGTGAGGGGAGGGGCAGGCACCAGAGGGGCATGGGAGGAGCGAGGGGAGAGGTGGGCACCAAGAGGGAGATGAGGGGAAGGAAGGGGCAGACCTCAGGGGGCAAAGGAGAGTGAGAGAAGGGGCAGCCATTAAGAGTGAGAGAGGGAGGATGATAGGGGTGGGTGCCAGGACAGGAGGTGAGGGAAGAGGTAGGCACCAGGAGGGAGAAGCGGGGGTCAACAGAGGGGTGGATGCAAGGAAGGCAGAGGGGGGAGGGGCAGGCATCAGCAGGCATGGAGGACCAGGGAATAGGTAAGCACAAGGGGGACAGAGAGAGGGGAGAAGGTGGATCCTAGAGCAGCAAACAGAGGTGTGGGTGTGATGCTCTGTACCTCAGAGGAGCACCCAGCACCCTCATGTTTATCCTCATAAAATGACTGTGTGGAATGCAATGCAAAATTTGTCATGTTATACTGATGTTATAATAATCGTTATAGTAATGTTATAGGTCGGGGCTGGCAACCTATGGCACGCATGACAAAGGCGGAACGCAAGCCGATTTTTACTGGCATGCTGCTGCCAGCCAGGGTCCTGGCCGCCGGTCCCGTTCAGTCCCCTACCTCCCTGAGTGAACGGAATCCTAGGCCAGCAGCAGGCTGAGGGGGCTGATGGCCATAGATTCATAGAATATCAGGGTTGGAAGGGTTCCTCAGGAGGCCATCTAGTCCAACCCCCTGCTCAAAGCAAGACCAACCCCCAACTAAATCATCCCAGCATGGGCTTGTCAAAAACCTCTTAAGAATGGAGATGTCACCATCTGTCTAGGTAACCCATTCCAGTGCTTCACCACCCTCCTAGTGAAAAAGGTTTTCCTAATATCCAACCTAAACCTCCCCCACTGCAACTTGAGACCATTGCTCCTTGTTTAATCATCTGCATACCACGGAAACAGTCTCAGGGAAGGATCCAATCCCTCTTTGGAACCTTCTTTCAGGTAGTGAAGAGTTATCAAATTCCTCCCTCCATTCTATCTCTCTGCAGACTAAACAATCCCAGTTCCTCAACTTCTTC
>NC_133781.1:2524297-2543616 GCF_003597395.2 Chelonoidis abingdonii | reverse complement strand
CTCAAAGTCATGTGTTCTACCCCCTAATCATTTGTTGCCCTCCACTGGACTCTCTCCAATTTTTCACATCCTTTTTGTAGTGTGGGGCCCAAAACTGGACACAGTACTTTCAGATGAGGCCTCACCAATGCCGAATAGAGAGGAACGATAACGTCTCCTACTTATACAGCCCAAAATGCCGTTAGCCTTCTTGGCAACAAGGGCGCACTGTCGACTCATATTCAACTTCTCATCCACTGTAACCCCTAGGTCCTTTTCTGCAGAACTGCTGCCTAGTCATTCAGTCCCTGGTCCGTAGCAGTGCATGGGATTCTTCCATCCTAAGTGCAAGACTCTGCACTTGTCCTTGTTGAACCTCATCAGGTTTCTTTTGGCCCAGTCCTCTAATTTGTCTAGGTCCCTCTGTATCCGATCCCTACTCTCCCATGTATCTACCACTCCTTCCAGTTTAGTGTCATCTACAAACTTGCTGAGGGGGCATCCTCCAGATCATTAATGAAGATATTGAACTAAACTGGCCCCAAGACCGACCCTTGGGGCACTCTGCTTGATACCGGCTGCCAGCTAGACATGGAGTCATTGATCACTACTCATTGAGCCCGACGATCTAAGCAGGTTTCTATCCACCTTATAGTCCATTCATCTAGCCCACACTTCTTTAACTTGCCGGCAAGAATACTGCGCAAGACCGTATCAAAAGCTTTGCTAAAGTCAAGGAATAACACATCCACTGCTTTCCCCTCATCCACAGAGCCAGAATCCTGGCTGGGAGGAGCTGGCGGCCGGAACTCCAGACCGTCAGCTGGCTGAGCCGCTCAGCCCACCACTGGTGTGGGGTTCCGTCCGCCAGCCCCACTCAGTCAGCTGCCCATGTAGGGTTCTGGCTGCCAGCCCCTTGCCAGCCAGGGTCCCGGCCCCGCTAAGCGCACTGCCAGCCTGAATGGATGGAACTCTGGGCTGGCAGCGGGCTGAGCCAGGCGAGCGGACGGAACCCCAGACTGGCAGCCTGCTGAGCCGCTCAACCCGCTTCCGGTCTGGGGTTCTGTATGCCGGCCCTTGCCAGTCGGGATCCCTGCCACCGGCCCCGCTCAGCCCGCTGCCAGTCTGGGGTTCTGTCAGGGGCCCCTGTAAATGTAAAATTTATTACTGGCAAGTGAACGCTTAAATTACTGAAGACTTGCCATGCAATTTCTCAAAGGTTGCTGACCTCTGTTATAGGTTCTAATTTCATATATATAGTTATGAGGCTGAAAATATATCCTCATGGCTTAAAATAAGCCCAGGCAAAAACTCTCCAAGAGCAGAGAGGGCGTTCACACCTCATCAGGGCAGGTATGGGGCAAACCCAGCCCAGCCTCACAGGAACAGAGGACACTGGCCTAGGCAGCAACACAAGGATCTGTTGGACTCTTGGTCTATGAGTCTATGAGTCTAAGAGCAACCAGCCAGCCTGTGGTGAGAAAGCATCTAAGTTTGCAAGGGCACTGAAAGTGTTAAGATCAGCTTAGAATGTGTTTTGCTTCCATTTCATTTGACCAAATCTGCTTTGACTTATAATCACTTAAAATTTATCTTTGAAGTTAATATATGTTTATTTTACCTGAAGCAGTGTTTTTGGGTGGAAGTGTGTCAGAGACTCCCCTTGGGATAACAAGCCTGGTACATATCATTTTCTTTGTTAAATTGATGAACTCATATAAGCTTGCAGTGTCCAGCAGGCATAACTGGACACTGCAAGATGGAGGTTTCTAGGGTTGTGTCTGGGACTGGAGATATTGGCTAGTGTCATTCGGTTGCACAATCAAAGGAGCAGTTTATATGCCAGAGACTGTGCACGAACAGCCCAGGACGGGGGGTTCTCACAACAGAGCAGGTAAGGCTGGCTCCCAGAGTCAAGGATTGGAGAGATCTAATAGATCACCAGTCGAGATAACACCAGAGGGGAATGTCACAGTGGGTAACAGGGGAGCAGAGGGTAGAAGGGATGAGGGGAGGAGTGGGCACTAGGGTGCCAAAAGGGAGGACGAGAGAAGGGGCTTGTACAAGATGGGCAGAGGGGGCAAAGGAAGGGGCCGGCACTAGGAAGGCAGATGGGGGGCAGAGGAGGAGTGAAGTGAGGGGCTGGCACCAAAGGACTAGAGGAGGGTGAGGGGTGCAGGTGCTAGGGAGCCACAGGGGTGTGAGGGGAGGGACTGGGGATGGGGGGGGGATAAGGAAGTGGAAGGTGGCAGAGGGAAGGGAGTATGAGGGAAGGGGCAGGCACCAAGGAGCAAGGGGAGGGGTGTGGGATGGGGCAGGCAGCAAGGCAAATGGGGGGTAAGGGAAGGGGCAGTCTTCAGGGGGCAACAATGGGGCAGATCAACACTGTGGAGACACTTTGGGTTTGTCTACACAGCCCACAGCAGTGAGTCTCAGAGCTGGGTGGACAGACTCTGGCTTGTGAGGTTCATGCCACAGCATTAAAAACAGCCATGCAGACATTCAGGCTCAAGCTGGCTTTCATTTAAGATCTCCCATAACATTCTTTGCTGAACCCCCCTCCCCAGGCTTAATTGCATTGTAAGCTCCCTGAAAGAAAACACCACCCATAGCCAAGGGTGATCAGCTCCTATTGTTTAGCCTAAAGAAAACCCTTGAGTCATCAGTTTACCTATAAACAAATGTAGTGTTCTCCCTTGAACCATTGTTGTTTCTCTACAAAACCCCCTACCTATGTTCAAGTAAGGGTTCTGATGCATGGACCCAAACTCTGCATCAGTTCCGACGGGACTCCATCTCCTGGTTGATCATGCTGGGGGCTCTGCCTGTCTCCAGCACTCAGGACCCTGAGCTACCACCATCACCTGGGAACGCCAACCAGTTCAAGCCTCATGGAGTGGGTGAGATCCCTCTCTTTATCTTTTCTTTTCTACCCAGGTATTAACCTTTAATAATGGAACTTATGTTGGTTTAGGCTCCTTGTGTAGTTATCACTATTATTCGATAACTAACTTTTATGGTTAAGTTGGTTGCTTCTCTCTCTCTCTTTGAACTTTAGTCTTTTTGTGTTTTAGCCTCCCTCACTCTATAGCTATGCTTCTTTTACCTGAGCTAAAGATCCCAGCAGCGCCCAAAAATACTGTGGGGTTTGTTCATCAAGTAGGTTACTGCCAGTAGATTTGTGATGTGAGAGTGGGGATAGGGATGTGCTGAACCTGTGACATATAAGGGGGGCAGCTGAAAGTGCTGCTTGGCCCAGCCCAATGAGTACAGGGTCAGCTTGGGAGTGTTGATTGACTCGATCCACTCAGACTTGCTCTGTTAATATGTGTGTGTGTGTTCATCTGACTCTGGGGCTGGAGGAACCCAGCCCTGGGGAATCTAGGTCCTGCAGAGTAGCTCCATTGGGAGGGGACTTGCACAAGGGAGAAGTAGAGCTCCATATGAACACACAAGTGACACAAGCAGTACACTCATAGAATTACAGAACACTCCTCCCCCAGGAGAGTAACCCTAATAAATGTGTACCCCAAAGTGACGGGCACCTCTGGTAACAGGGTGGGCAGGTGAGTGGGAGAGACCAGATTTCCCTGGTGTAGACAAGCAGGGCGATGAGGCCACAGTCCCTGCAGAGCCTGTTTCATTCCTGAGAGCCCTAGGGCTTCTCTCTCCAGAAAGCTGCACTGGATTAATTTAAATTGCTTTAAAAATGATGCAGTGACCCAGGTGGAAATCCCTGTGATGCTCTCCCAGCTTTGTGGATGGGGCTGAGTGGGTTTAGCTTCATGTGAGTCAGGAACTGACTGAAGCTGAACCGAGCTCAGCTGCTGCCAGAGCAAAATACGGGAGTCTGGGCACAAACTGGAACCTGTTTAACCGACCTGCTCCTGGCAACTCCCGTGAACAAGGCAGAGAGGACGGGCTCAGGGGAGATGGGGACTTGTGTCTCCAGGGCTAGGCTGGGGTCATGGTGCTGTTTTCACCCTTCCTTGTGTTGTCCTTGCACAGGGGTGGACCCTAGGGTCTGTTGTTATTGCTCCTCCCTCTGCATTGGGGGTTTATCCCCTTCCCCACCGGCTGTGCCATCTCCCGGGTCTGGGGCACTGGGAACGGTGCCAGGAGGGGATGTAGGGAGCAAATCTCTCCCTGGGGAGGGAGCTGGAGTCACTGACACAAGATCAACTTCAGTTACCTGTGAATCCTTGGGCTCTTCTGAGTCCTGGAACAACCAGCAGAGAGAGAGAGGTGAGAATTCACACAGCAGAATCACCCAGAACAGGGATCAGGTACGTACACGGCCCCCTCCCCACAGCACCTGGCTCTGCACCATCTCACAACAGACCAGGGTTCAACAGGCTCTGACTCCCCCTCATCTTTCTGCCCCACATTCCCTGGCTGGGTTTCTCTCCTGTGCAGATCCCATCACACTCACCCAGCCCAGGGGCTGCTCCATACAGGGAACAGTCTCCCAGCAGCTGTTGTGCCCTGCCCTAGCACAGTGACCAGGATTCTCACCTTTCTCTGCAGCCAGCCCCTCTGGAAGGAAAGAGAGAAAAGCCCATCACTGATGTGGGTCAGTGTCCCCAGACCTAGAAGTCACAGCTCTGTCAGACAATGCCATCAGGACTGTGGGGACTAAGGGCAAGGAGCCAGCTTCCCATAGGCATTTCAGCACCTAACCCTGCGGAGAAGCCTCTGGGATTTTCACAAGTGCCAGAACGGGTGAGGTGCCCAACTCCTATGGACACCAATGGGAGTTAGGTGCCTAACTTACTCTGGGGCTTCTGAAAATCCCACCAGGTGCCTGTTCTGGGGGAGGGATAGCTCAGTGGTTTGAGTATTAGCCTGTTAAACCCAGAGTTCTGAGCTCAATCCTTGAGGGGGGCCACTTAGGGATCTGGGGCAAAAATTGGTCCTACTAGTGAAGGCAGGGGGCTGGACTCAATGACTTTTCAGGGTCCCTTCCAGCTCTATGAGATAGGTATATCTCCATATATTATTAGGAACCTAAATACCTGTGAAAATCTAGCCCAAGGTGCTCAGATACTAGGGCCCAAATGCTCAGCTGGTGTCAATCAGGGAACCTCCACTGACATCCAGGGAGCCAAGATTCTGGCCCTGAGTCTGTGATAACAACTCACATCAATCAGTTATTAATGTTAAACCCATGCAGGATGCATTGGAGGGAGACTCATTGCACAGCATGGGGGTGCAGCCACAGGGATAGTGACAGCAGAGGAGGTACTTCCACTCCATGTTCCTGTTCTCAGCCATTAGCATCTTTATGGGAAATCTTCCCTCTGCTCAGAACAGTTTCCCTGAGCTTGGAAATCCACCAGAGTCTCCCCAGGAGGAGTCACTGGGGTTTCTCAGCAAACTCAGCTTGGCCATTTCATGCCTTTTTGGGTTGCATTTCTCTGAAGGCTGATGTGACTGTGTTTAACTGACCAGCACAAATACCCTTAGATAGTGAACTCCCAGCTCCAGAACAGACACAATCACAGCCCAGCTCTGCGGCTCCACATTCAACCCCGCAACTCCCAATGCAGAATTCCAGATCCGAATTCCAGAACTGGAGCATCGAGCTGCAAATCAGAGAGTGAGCGAAATATATAACAATTGTAAACAACAAATACAGCCAAGATCATCAGCCCCTGCGCTCAGCTGGCCAGGGACAGGGCGGGAGGCAGCACTGGGCACACAAATTAGTGATTATGAATTATCTCCTGATGAGACCCCAGTCTGTACAGCCAGGGAAGCTGGGACCCCAAGGCTCTCCCAAGACCTGGGCCTCTCTGGAGTGGGACACGGGGCTCTGAGTCCAGCTCTGATCCATGGGGAATATGACCACACAGGCACTGACAATAACCCAAACACCAGGTGCTGTCACTTCCAGCAGCCCCAGCTTGCCTTGCGGGAGCCACCCACCTGCCTCAATACAATGAGAGAGAAACCCCCAGCAACGTCCCTTACCCAGGAATCCTGTCACAGCCTCCTGGAGACTGTTTTCTCAAAGGAAATCCTGGATTCTCTTTGCCAGCTCAGAGGACTCAGGTGCTGGATGTGGAGACATTGCCTTCTCACCCCTGTAGAGACACGAGTACCTTTATTCCTCTCCCTCCTTGGCTCTAAGTTCCCACTCCCCACAAAGTCAAAAAGGGGAGTGGGTGGAGTTGGGCCACAGGCAGAGCTAACAGGGCCATGTCCTTTGCTACCTAGGGAATTTAGTGCCTGCACAATCTGCCAAGGCCCAGCCCTCGGGACTGGTGGCCTCTCTCCATCCAGAGAGAAAACACAGCATGGGCAGTGCCAGCCCCAGGTCCCCTCACATCCAGCCCAGCCCATGTGCCCCACCAGTTCCCAGAGGGGCTCCCAGGGCTGAGAGAGGGGCCCATTCTCCAGACTCAGCCACTCCTCAGCTTCTCCTCTCAGCCTCCAAAGGACCTGGTCACTTCCCATGGGGTGAGGGGTTCTGGAATATGAACACTGCCCCACTAGGACCTGGCCTGGATGCTCAGGTCTTTCCCCACAGGCCCCCCCACACATGGGACAGGCTTTGGGCCATGACAGAGCGGGGGCCAGGTCCCAGATGGGCCCTTGTAGTGACCGAATCCCAGCCTCATTAATGATCTCCTGAGCCAGCTTGGCCCCCAGGGAGGGCTCTCCAGCCCAGAGCTGAGGGACAATCCCCTCCCCAGGGTGGGTCACATAGCCACAGCTGCAGCAGCCCCAAGGCAATGGGGATGGAGGGAAGCTGGATCCAGAGGGTGAGACTGTCCCACAGTTGGGTAGCTGGGGACTGGGTCTATAGCCTGCTTTCCGAGTCTTTTCCCAGCACGACGGGGCGTGGGGACAGACAGAGCCCAGACATACCTGCTCATGGCGCTTCTGACACCCTAGAGAGGATGGAGAGACAGAGCAGAGAGTCAGGGCCCATGGCCCTGGCCGGCCCCCTGACCCAGATGGGTCACTCCGCTCTCCCAGCCCCACATGCTGCTCCCCCTAGGCGGATGGAGGCACTAAAGGCCTGTGTTAGTGGGAGCAGAGCCTCTTTCACATCAGCTCTGCAGGGACGGCCAGGCCCCCTGCCCTGAGCCCCGGGGCTGTAACAGCCTTTCACCAGCTTCCTCCTGCCTCCCTGATGGCCCAAACTCATATCTCCTTGCATCCCCTGGCCCCGCAGACACCCCAGGCTGTGCTCTCTGCACTGAGTTACCCTGTGACCTCTGAATGACTCAGGGGCCGTCCTCTCCCTGCACTGGGCTCTGGGTGCATCTGACACCGTCTCACCTGCAGCAGTTCAGGCACTGACTGCTGACACTTCCCCTCCAGCTCCATGATCAGGGTGCTGAGCTGGGAAATCTCCTTACACAGGTGGGTGGCATTTTCCTCCCTCCTCCTCCCAATCTCCTTGTCCAGCTCTCCCAGCTGGGCCAGCAGGAGGCACTCTTGTTCAGCCAGGAACTGGTGCAGCCACTTGCACTTGGACACCACCAGCTGCCTCTCTACTTCCGTCTGCCTCTGGGGTGCACAGAGAGACACAAGGACATGGGGAAAACGGGGGTCATGAGAAATGGCACAAAGTCTTGTCAGGCTCCACAGTGTGTTTCATTTCACTTCTTTGCCAGTAGAACTGTGTCTGCACTGGGGTTTTTGCTACTATAAAAATGTCACCAGAAAAATCACCCCCCGTCCCCCATTACTGTACCAGCAACAGATTTACGGGTAGACCAGGCCTTGGCAAATGGTGCTGCCTAAACCACTCAGTGGCATCACTGGAACATCTGACACTCAAACCCTGGGATCTGCACAAATCTGCGCCTGCTTCACCCTGTCCCCTGCAACATCTGTGCATGTTCAGCAGTTTTTCAGTCCTCTCCCCCTCACCCCAGTGCCGAGGAGGCAGAGCCAGAAGCTGCTCCCAGCTACCCTGGTGTGACCCCGTTGATTCCAGTGGGAATTAACACCAGGGGCACAGAGGAGTTTGACCCTGATCCCAATGACTTCAGTGGGGTCATTCCTGATTTACACCAGGTACCCGAGAGCAGAGTCTTCCCCGCACTGTTTAAAATGACCCTGAACTGTCTCACTGCATCGACCCTGGAAACCTTTTAACCTTCTGAATGTCCTAGACCCCAACCAGCGCAAAGACCCCTTGCTGCTGTCGCTGACACCACTGTGCAAACCCGCTGGGCAGGGCACCTACCAGGAACCTCTCACTCTCCTTGTCCCAGTCGGATTTCAGTCCCAGGAGCTCTTCTCTCTCCTCTCACAGACGCTGCAGGCGGCTCAGGATTTGCTCCTGCAAACACAGACAATGGCTCTGGGGGCTGATTTGGGGTCACTGGTTTGTGCCCAGCGATAACATCATCACTGAGCAGAGTCAGACTGCGGGAACAGGTCCCCCTTCTCCAACCCACTGAAAAAGTGACCCCTGCTCCAGGGTAACTCCATAGGCAAAGCTGCTGGGCCTGACCCAGTCCCTTCCCAGCACTATCAGCTCCAGGATTGTGGCTGTGCCCTGTTATCAGGCAGTTTCCTGGTTCTAATCCAGGGCAGGTCAGACACACCCCAGTTCCAGACATGGCAATTACTATTCCCCACCCTATGCTCCTGGGCAGCCTCCTCGATGGGAACCACTGTGTGAACACGGTGAGCCCGGGACTCTCTGCAGATCATGCAGATGAGGGTTTGATCGTCCACGCAGAAGAGTTTCAGAGCCTCCTGGTGCCTCTCACACACTCGCTGCCCCTCGGGCTCTGTCACCGCCTGGAGCCTCAGGCGTTTCACTAGCTCCACCACATTCCCCAGCTGCCTGTTGGGCCACAGGTTTCTCTGCTGGGAGGTTTCTCTGCACTGGGGGCAGGAGAAGTTTGGCTCCGACTCTCCCCAGGACTGGCTGATGCAGGCCCAGCAGAAGTTGTGCCCACACTCAATAGTCACTGGGTCTGTGAAATACTCTAGGCAGATGGAACAAGTCACTTTGTCCTGGAAGCTCCCAGCCAAGCCCCCGGCAGCCATGGCCCGTCTGAACTGGGAACCAGCCTCTGTGGGTTAGTTTCACTTTCCTGAGCTCAGAAGAGTCTGTCTGGCTGGAGCTGGGGCGATTCCTTCCTTCTGTTCCCAGCAGGCCCTGTGCTGAGCTACAGTGAGCCACCCCTAGTGCCACAGCCTGGGGGCCAGGGGAGACAGAGCCAGGGATAGAGAAGGGTTAACACCAGCTCTTCCCACAGACAATCTGTGCAGAGTCTGGGGCTAGCTCCTCCCAGCCTCAGAAGGTCCCTGTCACAGTGAAGCCAGCAGCTGAGGCTGGGATCGAGGGGAAGGGGCTGGGCCATTGTGGCTAGTGCTGGGAGAAGGGGAGAGGCTGCAGTAAGAAGGATAAAGAATTGGAGGAGGGGTGGGGGATAAGAAATCCTGTGGTTCCTGGATCTGAGTTACTGATAAAGTCTGGTACAAAATGCAGCTCCATTGTGAGCTGGGATCCCAGGCTGAGCTGCTGCTCCTCGGTGGGGTCTGTGCTGGGCAGAGACTTTCATTAGCTCCCCTCTGTGCATAGCCAAAGGGGGACTTTTTCCAATGGCTGAAACTAGCCCCCATGGGCAGTCCTGGGATCTGCAGACACCAGCTTCTGAGCTGAAGATGCCAGAGTTGAGAGAGACTTGGAGGAAAGTGGTGGGAATGGTCAGGGAAATGACTGTGCACAAACCAGGTTTACACTACAAAGTTAAGTTGAGGTAAGTTGCCCTGTATTGAGCTATGTATGTGTGTGTCTGCACTGCAGTCTCTCTGGGGCTGACGCATGCACCCTGCCAGGCGATGCAGTAAAGCCACCTCCCTGACTGGCGCAGAGCTGTGGTTGATCTACTTTGGTTGGCACAGTGCGAGTGTAGGCACTGCATCACCTGTGTGAACCCCAACAGTTCTCCAGCCACTACTCCATGGTGCCCCAATCCCTGCAATAGTTACCGCTCTGCTCACAAATGTAAACTCCCCTGCTCAAAGGTCACAGAGACCAGAAGCCTAGCTTCCCCTGAAACCCTCCCACTATGGTTTTGAAATGCCTTTTCCTGGCTGCCCACTTTGGCCAGCTAACCTTGGCTCACCTCTGTTGTTTGCATCCAACCGAGAGGTGATCATGACAGTGGGGGCCAAGTCAGATCAGTGAGTAACATTTTGGCTTGGTGCATGGGGCTGCAGCGCCACTCACTCAAATTTGGCCTGGCCGCCCTCATTCGTCCTGTCGTGATGGAAGGGCAGCTGGGCCCAAACTGAGGGTATGTCTACACTACAAGATTATACCGATTTTACAGAAACCAGTTTTTTAAAACAGATTGTATAAAGTCGAGTGCACACGGCCACACTAAGCACATTAATTCGGCAGTGTAAGTCCATGTACTCAGGCTAGTGTCAATTTCCTGAGAGTTGCACTGTGGGTAGTTATCCCATAGCTATCCCATAGTTCCCACAGTCTCCCCCTCCCCTTGGAATTCTGGGTTGAGATCCCAGTGCCTGATGGGGCAAAAAACATTGTCGCGGGTGGTTCTGGGTACAGCCTCACCCTTCCCTCCGTGAAAGCAGCAGACAACCGTTTCGCCTCTTTTTTCCTGCATGAACTGTGCAAACGCCATAGCATGGCAAGCATGGACCCTGCTGAGCTCAAGACAACAATCATGAACGTTGTAAACACCTCGCACATTCTCGTGCAGTCTATGCTGAACCAGGACCTCCAAAATCAGGAGAGGAAGAGGCGGCTATGGCAGCGCGGCGACGAGAGTGATGAGGACATGGACACAGAATTCTCTCAAACTGCGGGCCTCAGCACTTTGGAGATCCTGCTGGTAATGAGGCAGGTTCTAGCCATTGAATGCCAATTTTGGGCCTGGGAAACAAGCACAGATTGGTGGGACCACGTAGTGTTGCAGGTTTGGGATGATTCCCAGTGGCTGCGAAACTTTCGCATACGTAAGGGCACTTTCATGAAACTTTGTGTCTTGCTTTCCCCTGCCCTGAAACGCCAGAATAGCAAGATGAGAGCAGCCCTCACAGTTGAGAAGCGAGTGGCAAAAGCCCTCTGGAAGCTTGCAATGCCAGACAGCTACTGGTCAGTCGGGAATCAATTTGGAGTGGGCAAATCTACTGTGGGGGCTGACGAGCCTCCCCCACGCGTTCTTACACGTCTGGGAGAAGATGTGGAACATGGTGCGGGGGAGGGTGGTTATATAGAGGCTTTCAGCAGCTCTCTGTGATCCTGCTGCCATTCCTGAAGCTCCACCAGACGCTGGAGCATGTCAGTTTGATCACGCAACAGCCCCAGAGTTGCGTCCAGCACCTGATCTTCCTGCTGCCACCTCTCATCTCGAGCATCCCTCTTGTCCTCACGTTCACTGGATCTTTCCTGTAATTTGGATACCATGTTTTCCACTCATTCAGAGAGCTCTTTCATTGCGGGTCACTTCCATGATTTCCGAGAACATTCGTCTCGCGTCTTTTTTTCCGCCGCCTTATCTGAGATAGCCTTTGGGACGGAGTAGGGAGGCTTGAAAAATTTGCAGTAGCATGAGGGAGGGAAAAAAAGGGAGAGAAGTATTTAAAAGATACGGTTTTACAGAACAATGGTCATACTCTTCACGTGAACAACACTATTCACCTTACACAGCACATGTTATTTCACTACAAGGTCGCATTTTTCATCTTAATATTGAGTCCTGCGGCTCCGGTGTAGAGATCATAGATGCAGGTCCGGCAGCAGAATTGTAAGCACTGTCTTTCGCTTCTGCAGCCATCATATACCAGTGCCCTCCTTTCCCAAATAATAAGCAAAAGCCCGTTGAGTGCTGCTTCTTTCTGTTAACGTGCAGCAGCAGAAACCATCCTCCATCCAATTCTCTGGACGATTGCTTTAACCCTCCCCCACCGCGTGGCTGGTATCATGGAAGATCACTGCTAAACATCCCCTTCTCCCCCCACCGCATAGCTGGTAGCAGGGAAGATCCCTGCTAGCCAAACACAAAAAAACTCAGCACCAAATCACCCCACCCTTCCCTGCTTGTACCTGCAAGGAGGGATTTCTTTTAAGCAACAGGCAAACAGCCCAGTAGGAATGGCCATCTCTGTCTCCTTATTAAATTCCTGAATTTCAACCAGGTTACCATGAACGATATCACTCTCCTGAGGATAACACAGTGAGATTAAAGAACGAATGTTGCTGAACGCCAGCAACAACCGGGACCATACGCTGCTAGGCTTTGTCATGCAATGATACCAGATTACTTGCTACATGCATGGCATGGTCAAGTGTCCTACCATGGAGGACGGAATAAGGCTGCCCTGTTCCGAAACCTTCTGCAAGTTTTGAGTACCTCCAGGAGAGCTCATGGAGATGTCCCTGGAGGATTTCCACTCCATCCCTAGACGTTGTAACAGACTTTCCAGTAACTGTATTGGCCGCGAATGCGTCCCAAGTCCTCAGGGCAAATTAATCATTAAAAAATGCTTGCTTTTAAACCATTTTATATTTACAAGGTACACTCACCAGAGGTCCCTTCCACGGCTCATTGTCTGGGATAGTGGCTTGGGAGGGCTGGGAGGGTAATTCCGTCAGGGTGAGAAAAAAGCTCCTGGCTGTTGGGGAGAAACAGAGTGCTGTGTCCTCTGCAAGCTCGTCCTCCCTTCCTCCTCCTCATCTTCCCTATCTGCAGAATCCTCAGCCATGCCAAGATTACCACCCCCACCTTGAATCCACGGACAGGGTGGGGTAGGGGGCGCGACCCCAATCCACGACAGGGTGGGGATATGGGGGCGGCGGACCCCTAGAATTGACATGCACCTCAGCGATTAAGAAGCGGCATAGTTTTTCGGCCCTGCCCAGACCTTCGCGTTTGCTTCTTTGCGTTTTCTGTAGCTTGTCTTGAGCTCCCTTAACTTTCACACGGCACTGTACTTGAGTCCCTGGTGTGGCCTCTCTGCATCATGGCTTGAGATTTCTTCAAATGTTTTTTCATTTTCATCTTTTGAATGGTGTTTGTTTACCACGGACTCTCTCCCCATACATTGGATCAGATCCGTACTTCCCCGTCTGCGTCCAATGCTGGAACTCTTTTTCGTTCTTAGGAGACTGCATTTTATCTGGCTGAGCTCTGCGTGGTCAACTGTGCTGATGAGCTCTCCACGTGGCAACCAGGAAATGAAATTCAAAAGTTCGCAAGGCTTTTCCGTCTACTGCCAGTGCATCCGAGTTTCAGGATTTGCTTTCCGCGAGGTCCAATGCTGCACTCTGGGATTAGCGCTAGAGGCCAAATACCGTCGAATTGTGAAACACACTAACCCTAATCGACATGGCAATACGATTCAGCGGCTACTCCCTCATCAGGAAGGTACAGGAAATCGGTCTTATAAGAGCCCTTTATATCGATATAAAGGGCCCTCGTTGTGTGGATTGGCTGCAGGGTTAATCGCGTTTAATGCTGTAAATTCGGTTTAAACGCTAGGTAGACCAGCTGAGTGGTCTGTAATCCCGTGTGCAGGTCACAATAGCCAGAGTGTGGAGCAGGCTCAGCCCTATGGGACAGAGCTGCCATGCCAGAGTGAGTGTGGGCAAGCTTGTTTTTGCACCTACAGGCCTCCCTTCCCCAGCGCAGGACCCATTCTTCAGCCCTGGACGGATAAAATGAAATAACGGAAATTCCCCACCCACACCCCCCTCCAAAATTTACAATAAAAGAACGTTGATTGTACTGTTTTAATGGATAAGTTGGTTGGGCAGGAAGAGCGGGGAACTGCACCGGTTGAGAGACCCTGACTTAGCTATGCATACACTGGTGCTTTACCGTGCTGCAACTTTCTCGCTAGGAGGTGTGAAAAAAAAACACACCCCTGAGCGCGCAAGTTACAGTGCCTAAAGCCCCGTAGTGTTAATAGGCCCCAGCGCTGGAGCCGCACTCCCATGCTGTAAGCTAATCCCCTGGTGAGGTGCAGTACTGTAGTGATGCGGAGCTCTCTCCCAGCGCTGGCCTGTACCACAACTCACACTTCAAAGTCTGGCGCGAGAGTGCTCTTGCAGAGCGCTTGTGAGTAAGTTCGATTGTAGCCCGGCCTTTAGCCAGCTGGAGTCTGAGTGTTAGGGGTGCAGAGGTCATGGCAGGCCATGCTGATCAGTCAGGGCTTCAGACACTGGAATGGAGCCAGTGCTCTGCACCTCACTGGTTCCGGGGCATCGTGACAGCAGGCAGCTAGGATCTGTTGATTTTCCCAGCACGCGCAGAGTACATGCTCTAGCTCTGCTCCAGAGCTCACTAAGGCGCAGTGGGGCTGCAGTACATGGGCAGTGGCTTCAGGCTAGTGCCAAGCCATTCCCGCTGCGACCACCAGGTTACCTGTGCATGGTCAGCTTGAGGCTGCCATGCCACCACTTGCTATTTACCGATCTAGCTGGAGCAAGCTAGCTTGTGATTTCTATCTGAGCTGGGAATGACACCTTCCAGGCTTGCTGCTTGCTGTGTAGATTGGACGCAGTGAGTATCATAACTCCAGCATGTCTCACAGGAGCGGGATACCCCGTTAAGGCCATCTCTGTCACATCCTCAGCCTCTTTCCCAGCATCTTCCTTGTGTGTCTGGGGCTCTTCCCTTCCTGCTGGCTGCACCCCCTCCCCATCCTACCCTTGGCACAGCAGCCACCCAACCATGCCCTGTGTAGCCTGTAGTTTAATGGTTATTAATGGTATCCCTTTGCAAATTATACAATGGTAGATAGGCTGGGGGCAAAAGGAGGCCTAGTCCCAGAATCAGACACAACAGAATTAACACTGACAAGTTCAGTTGTTGGTGGGAGCCCGTTCGGGTGTACGACAAAGAATGCTCACACTGGGAAGTAAAGAGGAAATATTCACACAACGGAAGACAGAAAGCCTCCAAAAATCACATAGCAGGGATATGTGCCTAGGGATCTTTGTGACCCTCTCTTCTCCTTCCCCTCCATTCCCTCCCCCCCTCCCCCATGCACGTGCTTTATACTCCACCCTTCCTTGGGGAGCTGGGGTAAGAGACAAAGAACAGCCTGTCCCCTGATATGCCACATGATCCAATGGTCAGACCCAAGCCCAAAGGTAGTTGAAGGGTCAGTGATAGAATCTTGCTCCCTAGCTACATGGTACCTGTTCTTATTTCGTAGGCTCTGGGATTATCATGAATGTTCATTCAGATGCCCAGCTCCATGTCCCATATCTAACTTCCTCTCCCCATAATATCAGGTGCCTTTATCCTATAGATAACTTATTAATGTCTTTAGCCTCATTACCATATACAGTACATAAGTATGCTAAAGCACATTTGTGGTTAATATTTGCAACAATTTATCCCAAAATAGCCAGCCTCGAATCTCTGTTTACTGCTCCTGTGGTTGCCTAGTCTTTTATTACCAGGTTCCCTCTTAGCAACGCTATTCCCTGTTCCCCAAAATCTAGGGCAGCTGTTAGGCCATTTTTATTTCTCCTAATCGGTTATAGGCCTTTGCTTCACTTATGTTAAACTGCTTTAAACCATATCTTACAGATACAGGCCTGTAGTGTCCTTGCATATACTAAGTTAAAGAAAATGCTAGGCTAGCTCTATGGCTACACTGCCCTGCACTTGCCACAGCATTTCCAAGCCAGCAGCCTGCACCCTCTGCCTCTGTACCCCACAGGCTGCATCCCCCTTCTGCCTCCAATGGGAGTTACTGTCAGGGACAGAGATTCGTTCAGCCCCAGATAGTACTGCAGAGATTATCAGGGGAGCTGTGTTTTACTCCATCTTGTTACCAGGATAGAAGAAAGGCAGGAGTGTTCAGGCCTGGTCTACACTACACCAAATTAGTCGACGTCAAGACAGCTTACATCAACTTAATTATGTCAGGCCTGTCTACACTGGGGGGATGAAGTTTCGCAACTGGCCATCTACGTGAATCACACAGCTGAGTCGACGTTACGTAGATTCTACTTATACGGTGTCTTCACTGCAATAAGTCACTGGCTGACACTCCCCTGTTGACTCTGGTATGCTTCTCGCTCTGGTGGAGTACCGTTATGGAGAGCACTCGGTCCAATTTATCTTCACAGCCATATACCCGGGATCAGTCACTCCGGATAAGTAGACATGCCTCTAGATAAAACACCTTCGCATAATGCCTACTAACCACATAATAACCTTCACGCTCCATAGAGGCATAGGATTATGTTGGTGGATTTAGGGGTGACACGTGTCTGTGTAGACCTGCCTTCTTGCAGGCTGCTGCTGTTTGATATCACACTCCAGATTTGACAAGAAAGCCAGACAGGGAGCCCAGTTTCCCTGCGGCTCCCCACTCCCACGGAGAGGAGAGCCTTGGCAGCTGCCTCGTCTCTCCCGCAAGAGCCCTGGAGCGGTCGCTGTTGGCTCCGGCGGTAGCTGCATGAGGCTCGAAGCCTGGCCTAACTCATTGTCCCTCTTCAGTCGGTGGGAAGCGTCTTGGTGAGGACGGCACCACTGACAGAAGGAGGGCAGTGTGGGACATCAGCCTCGGCTGGTATTACTTGTACTGTACGAATAATATGTGTGGAAGGAAAGTATAAGGACATTATTTATTGTTCCCATACTATGATTCCAAATGACAATTATGGAGGCGGTAAACTAAATAAAAAGTCTTCTTCACACAGCGGCACAGTGAACTGGACTCCTTGGCTGAGGGTTTGAAGTAGATCCGTGTAAAGCGTTTAAAAGAGAACTGGAGAAATCATGGTGGTTTAGCTATAATGTGTGTTAGCAGGATGGTAAGGACTGGTGTCCCTAGTCTGTTTGTTCAAGTTGTTGGATGTGGTGTATGTGCAGTGTGAGCGTCACTGTGATCATTACCTGTTAGGTTATCCTATGTCTCTTCCATCTTACGGGGCTGCATTGGCCACTGCAACACTACAGGACGGCTGAATGGGACCTTTGGCGAAATGGCCCTTTTCATGTAGACCTTGAATTGTGTGTAGATGCCTCGAGAAAGTGTCGTCGACAATGGCGAGAAGGATTTCTCTGTCAGCACTTAAACGTGACGGCACTGCATAATTGAAATCCCCCCCCATTGGCCTCACATCCAGTTTGAGGAGGTGGTGAAGGTGTTCTGCCCTGGTAACACCGTATTATCCTAGCCATGAACAGGAAATCACCCTCACTCCATTCCTACACCCAGGTCGGCAAGTTGGACTATAAACTTTCATTGGTATAAGCTTGTCGTCAGCGGATATTGGAAATCCAAGCCCTAGTTGTTGGGGCTGTAGTGTGGGAGTAGCGACCGTGTAGCTCAGTCATAGCGTCAGTGTTGAGGGGTCGCTAGTGGTTTGCCACAACATCGCTACTGCTCTCGCAGACGTGGTTGATGAGCAGTGCAGGAATGCTCTACCGTGGGCACAACAGTGTCATGAAGCCGCTTACCAGCGGCACAGCTGCATGGTGTCACCCATTAATTGCTATGTGGGCACTGTTGGCCCATTAAGGGAGCCGAGGGTACGTGTCTACCTTGAGGAGAGAGCAGGCACCAGGATGGAAGGGCGGCCAAGAGGAGGGGGGAGGATGGGCATTGAGGGGACAGATGGGGGCAGCGCGCGCAAGTGGACGCTAGTGTGATCAGAGAAGGGGTGGGAGGGGGCGGAGGGCAATGGGGTGTGTGCAGGAGGGCTGCCAATGAGAGAAGTTGTTGCCTGGACAGAGGGGAAAAGAAGAAGCGGATGGACCATAGGTGGCAGAGGGTCAAGGAGAGGGCGGCGTAGTAGGTAGCAGAGAGGGTGGAGGTGGGAGGGGAGCCAGAGCGGACGATGGAGAGGTGTGAGCCGGAGGGAGAGGGGGGAGCAGGCTCCAGGGGCAATGTGGTAGAGAGCATGGTGTGGACAGCGGACGGATGTGGGACTGAGGAGAGAGGTATAGTGCCTGGGGGAAGACGGTGCGGGAGAGGGGCAGGCATCATGGGAGCAAGACAGAACAAGGGAGGGGTTAGACAGCCAGAGAAAGGGTAGAGGAAGCGGGAGCCACAGGGTGATGATCGGTAGGAGAGGCAGGGTTGGCCGCGGGTAAGAGGGAAGCAATGGCACTGGGGGCGGTCAGAGGCACGGTGAGGGGAAGTGCGGGTGCCAGAGGGGTAACGGGGTGTGGATAGGCCAGGGCCAAGGGGGTTCATGAACCCAGGGTGCTGGTCTTGTTCCCAGCTGCGTAACCGTCACCTGGGAGCGACCCCTTCATTGCATTGCCCAAGCACCCCCCAGCTCAACAACGGAGGCCTCTGGCCTCAAAGGCTCCAAGACTGGCCACCGGCACCAGCAACCCTTCTCTCTCCATGGCTCCCTGCATGAATCCAGCCCAAGACCAGATTCCTACTCCAGTGAGAGAGCTCCATACTTGTGCCCATCAGGGCGTGATACTTCACAGGACTATTTTCAGAGAGAACAGGCAGCCTTTGCAACAACGAACAAGGAACCATTGATTAAGTCACTTGGCCTTACGAGATCCCATAGTCCTAAGTCAGCCCAGACAGGCCAAACTACACCCATATCCAGTGGCCAATGCCAGTTTTTTTTTTTTTTTTTTTTTTTTCTTTTTTTTTCTATTTTTTTTTTGTGCCGAGCTGAAGCTTGATGACTCCTTCCTTGGCCCTGTCTCTCTCACGCTCTCCCTTTTTGTCTCTTCCTCCAGGCTCAGGAGTTCCTTCTCCAGCCACCAGGCTCTTTTATCCCCACCTCAGACCTCTCAGGACCTGGTGGGCGAATGTTGCTCAGCTTCCCTGCTGAAAGTGGGAATATCTCTCTTTATCCTCTCTCGTTTCTCTGGGTCATTGGCTGCTATGTCAGTGCCCTGGTAATCGGATTCCCATTGAGAGGGGGTTGCACTTCAGCCACCCTATTTCCAATGAGCCCATTCCCACTCAGGACAGCCTAGACCAGTCTTGTTCTCAATCTTTACATACCAGGGATCGCTTGTGCCTCCCTAAAACTGTCCAGGGAATTCTCAGGCACCGGCGCTATCCACAGACGGCGTCATGGTTTTGGGGCAATTACAGTATCTATGTCTCTCACCTGCCTCTGATGGAGAGAGAGGGGGTGGCGGGGGGCGCCCAATCACGTGGGAGGGCGGGTCATCCTTTGTCATTCCACTCTGTAACAATGCAAACATTGGGGAAACTGAGCATACACAAACACAAGGATCATAGGAAATATTACAGAAAATATTCTCACTACTTGCGACGATCTAGCTACAGAAAATCTATTTCCTTTGAACCACGGCACGGCAAGGCAGATTTTTTTTAAGCGCCCCCCCCCCACCCAGTTTTTTTTTTCACCCAAAGGGCCT